>NC_057812.1:616977948-616984552 GCF_018294505.1 Triticum aestivum
CTTTTCTTTTTTTGCTTAACTGTTTATAACATTTTTCTTTTACGGTTTTAATTCATATTATTTTAGTTTTATGAAATATAATTCTAGCACCTAAATTAGTGGTAGTAATTATATTACTGCCACAATTATCCTTTTATTTACTAAAAGTAGTTTTCAATAATTTAATCATTTAAGTGACGATTAAATAAATAATTTAGGTATTGTTTCTATCATTTAGTGCATCTAAGCATTTTATTAAATTTTGGGTTCACCACCCTAATCATATATGATTTATTTGCTACACTTTGAACATTTTAGATTTGACTTTAGAAAACTTTTATCGTTTAACTTTATTTTAAGTTAGAATTCAAAAGGGACGTGATACACCGCAAGATTAACAACAGTAACCATGGTGACGTGGCATCATTATCGTGAGATTACTGTAGCCTAATTATTCGGGCGTCACAATTCTCCTCCACTACAAGAAATCTCGTCCCGAGATTTAGGAGGGGAGTAAGGGAAAGACGTGGCTACACAATTTTATCGAGTCTTCTCGGTCTTGGTTGCTCTTCTCGAAGAGGTTGATCCTTTTTGTTGATGTCTTCGTTTCTATGATTTAAGTCACCATGACCAAGTCGTCATCCCTTCTTCGAAACTCCAACGTTCTTACGAATAGGTAATAGGCAACTTGGCTACGTCAGAATGCTTATGAGGGAAACAAGCTGGGGGTTAACCCATGAATGAGCATAAGACTACCTCTCGAGTTGAACATATAAAATACATCGAGAGTAAGGTACGAAGGTACAATGAGAGGGTCCAAGCGGATAGATAGTTGCTCAAGGTCTGAACCATAGTGAGAAAGGGTTCAGAGTAGCGATAGTAAGTATTGCGTCTGATACCAGAATGGAGCACTAGGAAGGTGGCTCGCGAATTACCTACGAAACCAAGAGAAAGGGATAACTTTGTTAACAAGGTGTACAGGAGAGTCAGGTTTCGATCCTGTGGAACTGTGGGTTATGGGCCCACCATGTGGTTAAAAGTAGGAAGGTCGGTGACATCTTGCACGATCATTGAAGCAAGGCATGTCAGAGGATAGTCTGTCGGTCATGTCGGTAACACATCAGTACCAAGGGCCAGGGACGAAGAGAACCATTTTCCTGCTCGTTGAAGGAGGCGGACCAGTAGGCAAGATTCTCGTCCATCGGTGGTTACCGGAATGCCATCAACAAAAGTAACAGGGTCTTTCTAACAGAGTGGTACAACGAGGTGTTTACATATGCAAGGATATATTACTTCTTATACAATATAGATCACAAGAAGGTTTAAACAAACCAATGGAAAGGAAAAGTGATTATCAGGTTTTAAATAGAACAATGGAAAAGAAAATGTGTTTAAACACATATTTCAAGGGTATATTCTTCCCAAGGACAAGCAGAACATATTATCCATGACATGATATAATGTAGAAAAACTCTTTAGGTAGGGGAGATAATTTTCATGACATTACCCGTACAACGGTGTTTGGATAATTGAGCAGGAAACATTTAACATTAGGCTTTAAATGTTCTTGTTGAAAATTGGAGTACCATATATATGCTTCGAGATAGCTTTGACATGGTATTCAGGCAAAGGTCAGACTTTGGAAACACAAAGGATCCATCAGGAATAACTTGTAGAATAACTTACAATTTCCTCATGGAAGAATGGATAACCTTGCTAAAAAGGAATCTATAACCATAGGGCCTCCGGCTGGGTGTGCTAAGCACGACATCCTTGATATAAAAGATGGTAATACTCCAAGGTAAAGAAGAACAAATGTTGGATAGCAAGGATCTCCAAGTATAACTCAAAACACGAATAAGTTTGTGTTGGAGGGAAGTCAATAAGGTGGTCGATGATAACACAGATCATCGAGGGCAAGGATGGTATTTCTCATAATGAACTCAATTGACATCCTAGAAGAGTTTAGAATGCCGATGATGATCACGACACAATTGTTGAGAGATTCCATGCAAATGTAATCGGTCGGCGAAGACATCAAGCAAAGGAATGATGAAGTGAAAGGTTATTGAACCCAAGGGTATGACACAAACTCGAAACCAAGCTCGTTGTTTAAGGAAAAATTGGTATGACAAGGAAGATCGTTGTAAGCTTAGCTCATCGTCCAAAGTTGTGCTCCGAGAATAAGGACCAGGTAGCACAGTTAAAATCATCACAGTAATGATATAGCCAAATAGGGTCGGTAGGACGTGATCGGGTACAAACTCGTAAGCAAAGAAGATTTATAATAGTTGTTGAATCGTAGTGTGGACTCGGTTCAGTTATCGGTCTTTGAGTGTTTAATAACTCAGAGCCCGTGAAAAATTGGAATCAGTGAGAATGTAGTACTCGATGAAGAACTCATAAGAGGTTATGTAGTACTTGATATTATCGAGGTACCATGGTGTAATACTCGACGGAAGATCAAAGTAAAGGTTGGACTGGTGTGTTGATCTACAGAAGACAAGTGCTGAAACTTGCCCGTGAAATCGGTCAAAGAAATACATATGGTCGAAACCACGATTGCAAAAGGCCGAGTCCCAGATATAAGAACTTATACCAAGGGAAACTTTAATTTAAGAGAAGCTCTAATGATACGATCTACATCGTGTCCATGGGCATGAACACAAAGTTTAAGGTCAACTCCCACTTCTTCAATGCATAACCTTTCATTCACTACTCTAGATAAAAATGATTTCAGTGTCAAAACCTACCTGGTGAATTACCAGAGGAGTATGACCCGTGAAAACTTTCGGGTTCACACGGTTTTAGAGAAGGTATAGGTTCAACCCATAGGGGCATCTTAGGAACATATATCACAAACTTCAGGAGAAAATAACTCAAGCTCGGAAGTAGAGCATGGTTGACAAAGCAGAAGATACAGATTGTCAAAGACATTATGTATCACGGGAATAACTCACAAGAATTTTCACTGTGAAGGATACTAATGGATGATAACCCAGCAATGGGCCTGGCGGTCCACAATGGAGCTAATGTGAGTATCGATACTCAATAAGAGGAGGAAAGAATGCAAATGCATCAGATTATAGGGCATCTGAATAATTCGGTGCTTAGATAACAAAGGAATTATCATTTACAAATCAAGGGATCAGAAGCCAATGGTCTGATTAAGAATGGATAAGTTGAATAGACATTAGGGGTACAATCAACGTCAATTTGATTGGTCGATAACCAGCTCATGTTCATAATGACATCTGAGCCGGAACGATAATTTAGAAGGGTCAATTGATGATTGTGTGCATTCGTACACATGTTGAATCAATAGGATCAAAATGACGGTGTCAGTTGATACAATGAATATTGATAGTCATATGGGAGCATCCATAATGTAAGCATATAAGTACTTGCAGAGCAATAGTTTGAAGAGGATCCTCAGAAGGTCGGATAGTATTTCAAAGTATCTTATGAAGCATACGACAACTGGGGATGAACGGATACTCGATACATGTGAGGAATTATCCATAGGGGTATTCATGTGGGAAGAACCGCAAGGCAGTAAGCTCAAAGGCTTTTCGGAACAACGGAGAGAATTTCGGGGTATCTTGTAATAACAAGATCAACTGGGAAACATTGTATGGATGGCGGGTATATGCGATTACCTGTAGGGGTTTATCAATGGGAGGGAATTGCAAAAGCGACGACATAAAGTCTCGAGAGAACATCGGAGACTATCTTCGGATTCTTCTGGTGCAGCAGACGATCATCTGTAATAAGGGGCTCTCCGGGAGAAAGTTGTTATGAGAACCTAATGTTAGAGTTTAGCAAATTCATTTAACCCGAATAGAAGAGAGATCAGAGTCCCAGAGTATAGACAAGGAGTAAAAGATCCTAATACCACCCAATGGCGACGTGGGCCCATGGGCCGCACAGCCAAGTTAGTAAATAATTTTCATCGACTAGACTCAACTTCGGCCTAGGATTGTGGAAGGGGGATTCCTACATGCAGTCGGCTCTGATACCAACTTGTGACGCCCCCGATTTGACCGTACACTAATCATGCACGCAAATGTGTACGACCAAGATCAGGAACTCACGGGAAGATATCACAACACAACTCTAGACACAAATTAAAATAATACAAGCTCTATATTACAAGCCAGGGCCCTCGAAGGCTCGAATAGAAATGCTCAAAGGCACAAGAGTCAGCGGAAGCAACAATATCTGAGTACAGACATAGGTTAAACAAGTTTGCCTTAGGAAGGCTAGCACAAAAGTAGGAACGATCGAAAAGGTGAGGCCTCCTGCCCGGGACCTCCTAACTACTCCTCGAAGTGGAACTCCACGTAGAATCATCCTCGGGATCCTCTGGCTCCTGGACTCCATCATATGGTCGCAGCAACCGGGTACAGAAAGGGGGGAAAAGGGGGAGCAAAGCAACCGTGAGTACTCATCCAAAGTACTCGCAAGCAAGGAGCTACACTACATATGTATGCATTGGTATCAAATGGAAAAGGGGTATCATATGTGGACTGAACTGCAGAAAGCCGGAGTAAGAGGGGGATAGCTAGTCCTATCGAAGACTACGCTTCTGGTAACCTCCATCTTGCAGCAGGAGAAGAGAGTAGATGGTAAGTTCACCAAGTAACATCGCATAGCATAATCCTAACTGCTGATCCTCCCCTTGTCGCCCTGTGAGAGAGCGACCACCGGTTGTTTCTGGCACTTTGAAGGGTGTGTTTTATTAAGTATCCGGTTCTAGTTATCATAAGGTCAAGGTACAACTCCAAGTCGTCCTGTTACCGAAGATCACGGCTATTCGAATAGATTAACTTCCCTGCAGGGGTGCACCACATAACCCGACACGCTCGATCCCATTTGGCGGACACACTTTCCTGGGTCATGCCCGGCCTCGGAAGATCAACACGTCGCAGCCCTACCTAGGCACAACAGAGAGGTCAGCACGCCGGTCTAAATCCTATGGCGCAGGGGTCTGGGCCCATCGCCCTTTGCACACCTGCATGTTGCGAACGCGGCCGGTGAGCAGACCTAGAAACCTCCAATGCAAAGGAAGTTGCGTTACGCGGTCCAACCTGGCGCGTGCCGCTCAGTCGCTGACTTCACGAAGGCTTTGGCTGATACCACGACGTCGAGTGCCCATAACTGTCCCCGCATAGATGGTTAGTGCGTATAGGCCAGTAGCCAGACTCAGATCAAATACCAAGATCTCGTTAAACGTGTTATCTTGAAGACACCGCGAACGCCGACAAGGGCCAGGCCCACCTCTCTCCTAGGTCATCTCAACCTGCCCTGTCGCTCCGCCACAAAGATCCACCCAGAGGGCCGTCGGGACAAAGGTCCTTTCAACCCCCAATCCGTGAATCACTCGCGGGTACTCCTCGAGCCAACCCGACTTTAGTCATCACATGTATCATGTATAAGGTACAGGTATATACCCGTGATCAACTCCCGAGTGATCATGGCCTGATAGTATAGCATGGCAGACGGACAAGAATGTATGGCCACTGGTGATAAACTAGCATCCTATACTAAGCATTTAGGATTGCAGGTAAGGTATCAACAGTTGTAGCAACAATGATAGGCTATATATGCATCAGGATAGGATTAACGAAAAGCAGTAACATGCTACACTACTCTAATGCAAGTAGTACAGGGGAGAGTAGGCGATATCTGGTGATCAAGGGGGGAGGGCTTGCCTGGTTGCTCAGACACGAAGGAGGGGTCGTCGGCGACGTAGTCGACCACATGGGCATCAACATCGTCATGAGGTCTACCGAAGAGAAGAGGGGGAAGAAATAGTAAATACATAGCAAGCAAGTGCATGACGATGCATGACATGACAAAGCGTGATGCTAGGTGTGCCCTAATGCGGTATGAGGTGGTACCGGTGAAGGGGGAAACATCCGGGAAAATATCCCCGGTGTTCCGCATTTTCGGACAGATGAACCGGAGGGGGAAAGTTGCATGTTTGATACGCTAGGGGTGTGTGGCGGATAAACGTGCTGCGTATCCGGATTCATCTCGTCATTCTGAGCAACTTTCATGTTGAAAATAATTTAATCCGAGTTACAGATTAAAAAATATGATTTTCTAATTTTTTTTATTAATTTCTGGAATTATTTTAAATTCAAAAATAATTGCTAAATTGCTAGGCGCACCCAGCATAGTGTACACAAAAGTGTACCCAGTGACTGATAGGTGGGCCAGAGGGACCCAGTTGACCAGTCAACATTTGACTGGTCAACAGGGGTGGGACCCCCATGTCATTGACTGTTTTAGTTAATTAGGGATTAGGCTAAACAAACTACTGTTTAATTAAACTAATAGATTAATTAGATTAATTAACTAGGATTAATTAACTTAATTAATTTAGTTAATTAATTAACTAATTAAGTTTATTTATTTATTTATTTATATTTATTATTATTATTATTATTCTTTTTTTAATCCTTTTTTTGGAAACGTTCTGTGGGGTGGGGCCCATATGTCATTGGCCCGGGGCCTAGCAGGCGTCGGGCGAGCAACGTGGCGGGGCACGCGAACGGGCGTGAGCCCGAGAGGCGCTGGGCGCGCGGGGGCACGCCGGCGGCCTGGGCCAGGGGAGGCG
>NC_057812.1:616984962-616985555 GCF_018294505.1 Triticum aestivum
AGCGGCAGCAGGCGAGGGGTGGCGCCGGTGCGGGCTCACACAGAGAGGGAGGGGGGCCGCAAGCGCTGGCCAGCAGCAGCGGACGGCGCGGGAGGCTAGCAGCAACAGCGGGCCGAAGGCGGCGTGCGGCGAGCGTGGCAGCGCAGCGGGGCAGCTGGAGGTGATCGGCGGCAGCGCTAGGCAGCGGCGACAGAAGAAACAAGCAGCAGAGCCGCCGCAGCAGCACGGAGCAGGGGCGGCGCGAAGACGCATGGGGTCGTGCAAGGGGCACTGCGGGGCAAGGGAGAGAGAGGAGGGAGAGGCGCGCGCTCACGGGGCCGGCAGGGGATGGGCAGTGGGGTCGAGGCGGCTTGGGGTGGTCCGGTGACGGCGGCGTAGAGGGAAGCAGGCCGGCGAGGGAGGCGGTCCGGCGAGGTGGAGACGAGGACGACGGCGACAGGATCCAAGGGCGGCGGGGTCGAATGGTGGGCGTCGGCGCCGTGGTTTCGGCGACGGCGTGGCAGCTTTGGGGGCGGCGGCGGTGAGGCATGGTGTCGGGGACGAGCGGCGGCATTGCGGCCTCGTCTGGGTCATGCCCCGATCCAGAGGGAGTC
>NC_057812.1:616985907-617056927 GCF_018294505.1 Triticum aestivum
AGGGGGTTAGGGTTTCGGCACCAGGGGATAAGGCAGTGGGGCGCGGCTGGGCCGGCCTGGCGGCCGGATGGCCTGCTGGGCCATGGTCTAGCGGGGGGGGGGGATCTTCTATTTCTTTTTTTTTGCTTAACTATTTATAACATTTTTCTTTTACGGTTTTAATTCATATTATTTTAGTTTTCTGAAATATAATTCTAGCACCTAAATTAGTGGTAGTAATTATATTACTGCCACAATTATCCTTTTATTTATTAAAAGTAGTTTTCAATAATTTAATCATTTAAGTGACGATTAAATAAATAATTTAGGTATTGTTTCTATCATTTAGTGCATCTAAGCATTTTATAAAATTTTGGGTTCACCACCCTAATTATATATGATTTATTTGCTACACTTTGAACATTTTAGATTTGACTTTAGAAAACTTTTATCGTTTAACTTTATTTTAAGTTAGAATTCGAAAGGGACGTGATACAGCGCAAGATTAACAACAATAACCATGGTGACATGGCATCATTATCGTGAGATTACTATAGCCTAATTATCCGGGCGTCACAATAGAGCACCCTTGTAACAGTGATCATGATCATCAATATCAATGAAGTAGGATGTAGGCTTTTACCTCCACCGTGAGGGGCCAAACCTGGGTAAAAACCTCGCGTCTCTCGTCCCGCTCAACCCCTCTCAAGCTACCACACAGATGCGTTGGCCTCACGACTAAGTCCTTTCAACGAGGACATTTTCCGTGACAATTCCACGAATATCTCCTGTCTGACCGAATTTCAGGTTAAGCTCCTTGTACCGAACACCTTTCTTGAAAGCACAATATGCTTGATGTGGTGACACATTTTCCACTGCATGATGCAAAGTGGTCCACCTCTGGATGTAATCCCTCAAAGTTTCATTCGGTTTCTGAACACAATGCTGCAACTCCATCAACCCTGTAGGTCGCTTGCAGGTGCCCTCAAATGTCCTAACAAACACTCGGGCCAACTCTTCCCAACTGAATATGCTGCCAGGAGCCAACTGGTTTTGCCAAGCCCTGGCAGATCCTTCCAACATCAGAGGAAGATGTTTCATGGCTACCTCATCATTACCACCACCGATCTGTATAGCCACTCGGTAATCCTCCGGCCAAGTGTCAGGTTTAGATTCACCGGTAAACTTACTTACCCCAGTCGCCAACATGAAGTTGGGAGGGATTTCCGCGGTCCTGATGGCTCTGCTAAAACACTCACGTCCAGATACATGCACTCGGCTGCTCGTTGGATGATCTCTGTCCTGTCCTTCTCTGTGGGCTCTGTTCCGGTCGACCAAACCTTGTACCAAAATTGACCTTGTATCAAATCCGGGCTCTCTGGGGTCGACTGGATGTCTTCGCTCTTCACCACATGGACGCCCGTCGTCGGGCCGCCGGGGTGCATACGATCCGCCCCTCGGAGGGGGCGTGGGCACTCGACGGCAGTCCCCATGGCCGAACCGATGATATATTGCTCGTGGTTATGACCCATGTACTTCTCTTGACACTGCCCTCGGTCCTCACGCCGCGGAGGCGATCTTGGGCTGTGGGCCGACAGAACGGTGTCCGCCACCATGGATCTACTATGGATCCTGTTGTGCAACTGGGAAACTGTTGTGTTCTGCTCTCTTGCTGCTCGGAGCAGCGCTCAAATCTACATCAAACCTCTTCCGGCCTCTGACTAGGACGGCTGGATTACCTCTGCTATGCGGGCCGCAGCAGTAAAATTCTGAATTGAAGTACAGTATACCTGATGTTCGGGGGGAACAATTGCCGCTGTTGTTAACTGGATTCAGGGACGAGTCGTCGCGATCGTGAGTGAATGCCGAAGGCTCTCCAGCCGTGCGCGCTCAACCAACGTGGCCAGGCGTGTAGTCTCCAAGGCCGAGCCTCATAGATTTCCCCAACGATGGGAGTGTGGAGTGCCTCCGTATTACGACGATGCATCTCCTCTCGCTGCTGCGAAGTAAGGTCTTGAGGACGATATTCTTCGTGAACATGCATGCGACGGGTCATCGCCACCATCACCATTGTCGCTATGGCGGAAACCAGGCGGGCTGCGCGGCGTATCGACCATCAGGATTTCTGCCGCAGGGTCGCTGCTATCACACTCGGATAGGGTCTCGACTGAGCCAGTCGACAGGTCGAACAACCCGTAGAGAGATTCGTCGGGCTCGATTGCCGCGACTTGAGGGGTGGTCGTCCGGCGAGCCACCGCATGCTTAATCGATCGCTGAAGCCGCGATCGACCAGATTGCTTGCGGCGACGAGCAGCGGGGAGCGAAGACGTTGCGGGAGCCAACCGACACTGGGTCGACGGTTGCCGCAGAAGGACGCCGTGGACGCATGCCTAAAAGTGAGTCGCCCCATGGACGGGGAGCGCCTCGACGTCGAGGGGAGCTTGTTGAAACCAAGCGGAGTCATCGGCGATGAAAACGAGCGCGCTGAGACAGATCTCGTGGCTCTCAGCCAAACCTCCGCCGAAAACCATGATGATGGGACTAGGAAAAATCGCAACCTCACCGGAAGTCGCTAAGACACCTGCCCCACGGTGGGCGCCAAATGTCGTGGTTCTAAGTCTGACAGTAGAAAGGGGGTATGTAGGAGGAGGCAAGATCCTAGCTACGATGAGGTTGTGCCCGCAAGATTTACGAGTTCAGGCCCTTCTCGGAGGAAGTAACAGCCCTACGTCTCGGTGCCCTAAGGTGGTCAACTGGATTATGCGTGAAGTTACAGGGGGGTGCAAACCCTTGTCTCAGTGGAGGGGGTGGCTTATATAGAGTGCACCAGGACCCCAGCCAGCCCACATTACAAGGAGTTCAATGTACATAAAGGTGAGGCGTTACTGGTAACGCCAGCAATAAAGACATATAAATGATCATTAACACTATGGAGTGAACGCCTGACCGTTGCCCTCCTGAGTGACTTTAGGTCTTCTGTATTCCGAGTGGTTTCTTGTATGGTCGAATGGTGATATACTGGTTGTCGGTGTACAAAAAGAGGGGTACACTTTTTGTACCCCTATAATTGTGCACGGGCAGTCTGAGCCACGCGCACCACCACACCAAGCAAGGCAAGGGAGGTGAGCTAGGGTAAGACCGAAGCTCAAGAGAACTACGACGCCAAGGCCAAGACCATGAAGAGCAAAGGGGACGAAGCGGACTCCCCCGGCAAGATCCTTGCCAGGAGACAGTTCTAGCAGCCCCGACAAGACCCTTGCCGCGGTGACTCGTCCCGTGCCTACGGAGCAAATCACCCTTGAGTCCACTGCCCCCCAAAGGGCAAGGACTCGGGAGACATCCCCGTGGCGGCATGCAGATCTTCGTGAAGACATTCAAGATCAGATAGGCACTAAGGAGACGACAACCCTTGGCGGGATCCCAGCCGAGGAAGACCACAAGTCCCCCGGCAAGCGCCTTGCCGGGGATGACAGCAGGCGCCTCGGCAAGACACTTGCCGGGGCTCCGGCAAGTCCCTTCCCGAGGACACCCACGGGGCCACCATCAGGCCCACGTCGACTAAACCTCCACCACCGCATGCATGCAGCTGCGGACCCAACCAGCTGGGCAGGCACCTGTGTGGCGGCATGCAGATCTTCGTGAAGACCCACCACTGCGCCACCTCAGCTGCCTGCCTACCTACGTGGCATCTCAGGCATCGCTGGCCAGGGCGCGTGTCGAAACAAGAAGGAGCGGCGACGGACGAGACAGATCTCTCCCCCGTCCCCGATAAAGCAAGGACACCTAAGCAAGACGTAATAAATGCGCCTTGTCATGTAATGCGAGGGATAACCTCGCATCACTGTACCCTTTCCACCTCCTGTGTACCACTGTGTGTCACGACCGGTTTTCCAATAAAAATATTTATTGAGAAACCAATCTGTTGAGTCCAGTATGAGAGAAATCCTCCTTACTGGTAGACAAATTCTTGATACAATAAGCCAGTAGCATAAAATATATTACAGGGTCGAACTACGGTTGCTCAACCAAATTATTACAAGCACGCCAATAAATATACATATTGGCGGACATGACACAGTGGTGTGGAGGCATACTACTGACTCGAGGATAGGGCGGTGGTGGATAAACACAGCGGGGAGAGAGATACAAGTCTCTAAAACTGTCATCTCATCGAGCGTCGAGGTGAGGCTCGATGAATTTATTTGGTAGCGGAAGCGGATATAATACAGTGACCAAATCCAGGGTCGCACGAGACTGACTGGGACTCCTCTAGGTGTCGGACTCGCTATCAAATTCTTCATCCATGAGATCGCCTTCGTCAGCATCTGGCCAAATCAACAAGCCAGTGAGTACTTTGAAAGTACTCGCAAGACAGTTCGGACGTAAGATATAACAAATGCATGCATGAATGCGTCACGATTAATTCACCAATGCATATTCAAAAATTAGCATAACAAGGTAAGTAAAAGGGAAACAGCGGTAGTCCGCCTGAAATCCCATAAAACATAAATGAAGACCGAACGGGTGTCTGAAGCGACGCCTCGAAAGGTGGACAAATAAATATAAGGAAATGATGCCACAGTCGGGCGTCTTAGCGACATCACATAAAGGGCTTTAAAAGAAATGCTACAATCGGACGTCGGGGCGACATCACAGAAAGAGCTTTAAAAGAAATGCCACAGTCGGACGTCGGGGCAACATCACAGAAAAGGCTTTAAAAGAAATGCCACAGTCGGGCGTCATAGCGACACCACATAAAGGGCTTTAAAAGAAATGCCACAGTCGGACGTCGGGGCGACATCACAGAAAGAGCTTTAAAAGAAATGCAACAGTCGGACGTCGGGGCGACATCACAGAAAGGGCTTTAAAAGAAATGCCACAGTCGGGCGTCTTATCGACACCATATAAAGGGCTTTAAAAGAAATGCCACAGTCGGGCGTCTTAGCGACACCACAGAAAGGGCTTGAAAAGAAAGTAAAATACAACAATGCCACAGTCGGACATCTGAGCGACATCGCAGAAAGGTCTTTTATTCATAAGTAAATAATACTCATAATAAACATTTAATTCATGAGAATAAATGGGTTAGTCCATCCACGGGAATAATCATTTAACCGGACTTAGCACTCACGCGATTCACCGGAGTCTTTGTCATCAAACTGATACTGTTAGGACAAGATAATACGAATTTGGACATGGAATAGATGATTCAAGGAATATATGACTCTGCAGAGTTTGTACAAAATTTTTCCCACAGCCAACGGATTTCCGTAGTCCCGAAGGACTAGTTCCGTTTACGGTTTTTCGGGAGAAAACACAGCTAACCAGTACACACCCATCCTACCTCTCGATGCTAGGAATCACCCTAGACACCGTCCCAGAAAAACTTTTGAGATGGGGAGATCACAATCTCGAATAGCATGGGATCAAATTTATATACGCGCGATCTAAGGGGTGCCCCCCTCTCGGTCCCAACCGGAAACACCCATGCCCCCTGACCGGATGATTGGCTTTAATCCAGGGCCATGGAACCATCATCACGGCCTCTCCTTTTTGGTGTGTACCAGGAAAGCGGTTTGCAACTTACTAAACCATATCCCTTGCGGAAAACATGTGGTAGTACAGGGAAGGAAATGAGAGGAACTGGACCAATACGGTTTGACACTGAAGTCACATAGTCTGGCATAAGACTGGCATGCTATGACACTGCCATCTTACCCATCCTCATGCCAACACATGGCCATTCATACTCACATCCATCCACTTATGGATCATCGAACTCACTTACCTCAACATTTCATAAAATAACGTTCATCGATATGCTGATCAACATGCCATGAAACTAACTAAATGCAAAACATGCCAAGACACTCATCATATCAAAAGTTCAAACATGCTTGCCTGGTTCAGAGTAGTCGGAGCCTAGCTCGGTGAAGTTCGCGGCTCCGTCACCTCCTTCGGTATCTACGGTATAAAGAAAATATATGCGCTATCGTAAATACCAAGGGGTGCACAAAAAGTATTCCAAATATTTTTCAAATAAATCTTATAAAAAACTAGACAAAATTTTAAAGAGAACAGAAAAAGAATCAATCAAAAATACCTTTCTGTTTAAAAGTTATAAAGGTTTTTGTCCAGGGCCACATCTGTAATGAAACAGAAAGTTCCCAGGGGCTAGCTTATAAAAACAGAAAACGTTCCAGTGTTGAATACGCCAGCCCAGAGGGAAAGCGCATTTTGCCCGAAGGCGCTTCCAGAAAACGATTCAATAGAGAGGGCAGAGAGGCTGACGGTGGGGTCCCACTCATCAGGTTTAAACTTTCAAATGGGGGGGACGAAGCTCGTCGGCGCCCGAGAGACGCGGTGGTCGCCGGCGGCGATCCACCGCGAGGCAGGGGGATCAGAGGGTACCTCCGTGTTCAGGGCACCTTTCCGCGTCGGTTGGTGGTGGTGGTGGTCGCCGGCGAGTACCACGTCGACGGCGAGCTTTGCTCCGGCGGACGGCGGCTCGGGTGGTCGAGGGACTCGTCGGAGAGGGCTGCAGAGATCAAATTAAGGAGGGGGTTAGGCTCCTGGTAGCTAGAGGGAGTAATTGACGGGGTTAGAGCGCCGGAGATGGCCTCACCGGAGCGAATCGTGGTGGAGGCCGAGGCGGATCGGGGCGGCCGGAGTTGGGGGAGGAGACCTCCTCGAGGTCCTCCTAGTGGCCTGGCGGGGCGTTGGTGAGGAGTGGTGATGATGCGTGCACGAGGGTGAGCTTGGGGGCCCTTTATATAGGCGGTCCGAGGCGGTGGCCGTGAACGGGGGTCTCCGGTGACGATTACGGCGGCGCAGGGCTTGGTCGGGGTAATTAGGACGTTGGTCGTCATCGTGGAGGTCCACGGTTCCGTTTTGGTGCTAATCGAGCTGGAGTTTGGTGCTTTGGGGTGAGTTCGACAGAACGGGGCGGCGCGGGCCCGTCGGCGGCAGGGAGCGCGTCCCGTGCTTGCCGGCCACGGTGGCGGTGCCACGGGCGTGCGCTGGCACGCATGAGGCCACGCGGAGAGCAGAGGGGCGATGGGCGGCGCGGAACAGCGTTGAGCCGCCGTTCTTGTCCCCTGTCGGCTGTAACGGGGTCTCGGCCGCCGCAAGACACGCCGGCGCGGGCGGCCAGGGGCGCCACCGACACCGGGAAGACGCCAAGCGCGCGTGCGGGATGCTCCAGACAGGAGGAAGAGGCGGCGAGGAACGTGCCAAGGGCACTGTGGGCATGTGACTGAACCTCTGTCGAAGATCGACACTGAACTCTGAATCTTTCTGAATTTTGAACAGCAACAGTGCATGCAAGGTGTTCGACAGAATGAATTTGGCCTCTGGTGATTTTTCCTTGAGCTGATTTTTGGTGGAGTGGCTTCTCATTGCTCAAGTAGGCTGCCTGAATTTTGGTGGAATTTTTGGAGCAGTGTAGATATGAATTTCACCAAATTTGGCAAATCTGGTCCAAACTTGCAGAGACTGAATTTTGAAAAATTTGAAAAGAGAAGGAGTGGATCAAGATGGTTCTGGGTTGTGGGTACAAAGGACTATCCAGGAGAGTTGGTTTGAGGTCAAAACTCAAATGCAAAAGGGTACTTGCTTTGAAAATCACTCAGGCTCCAAATAATTTTCAGAAATGATTTGAGGGGAAAAATAATTAGAATAAAATCCAAAACTTGCTTGGATTAGTTGGGACAGAGAACTTAGGTTGATTACAAGGAGGAGGGGAGGTTTTGGAGGGGTTTTACCACATGGGCAAAATACAAAGTCATGGGTGGTTTTCAAGATATGAAAATCCCAAGTTTTTCATAGAGTTTCTTTTTAAAAGAAAAAGATTAAACTCCCAAAATAAATTTGAGAGGGAACCAACAGAGAAGAAGTTTCAAAAGATCAAACACCATAGCTTGAATAAAAATAAAAACCTTGCCAAAGAAAAGGAAGTTTTTAAGAGGAAGGTTTTCTGGAAAAATTTTAAATGGCCTCTTTTCAAAAACCACAAAGTTTTGCTGAAAACCAAAATAAAAAAAATTTGGAGTGCCACAACACCTACCCCCTTAGGAAAAATCTGGTCCCCGAGATTTCAACTGTTCCTCAAATAAGTGTGGATGCTCTGTCCGAAGAAAATCCTCTCTTTACCAAGTTGCTTCGCTTTCGGTGTGGTTGCTCCACTGAACTCTGAAAAACTTGATGGTCTTCTGTCGGGTCCTCCTTTCAGACTCCTCCAATATTTTTACTGGGCGTTCCCTATAAGTGAGGTCTGGCTGTACGTCAACGTTCTCATGGGATACTTGCTTCTCTGGTTTGCTTACGCACTTCCTTAATTGAGAGACGTGGAACACGTCTGAATGTCGGACAAGTCTTCGGGTAAGTCTAGCTGGTAGGCTACAGTGCCTCTTCGTGCCACTATGCAGAATGGTCCAATGAATCTTGGTGCTAACTTTCCTTTAATCTTAAACCGTTGCAGTTCTCTCATAGGGGATACTCTCAGGTATACGAACTCACCGGGTTCGAAGCTGACCCTACGATGTTTCTGATCATAATAACTCTTCTGTCGACTTTGAGCGGTCTTAAGTCGGTCTCTGATTAGCTTGACCTTTTTCTCGGCTTCTCTGAGCATGTCTGGTCCGAAGATGCGGCTGTCTCTGGTCTCTGACCAATTTAACAGGGTACGACATCTTCGTCCTTATAAAGCCTCAAATGGTGCCATTTGTAGGCTGGCCTGGTAGCTATTGTTGTACGCGAACTCGGCGTATGGCAGGCTTTCTTCCCAACTGGTTCCATATGTGAGGACACATGCTCTCAGCATGTCTTCTAAAACCTGGTTTACGCATTCTGTTTGTCCATCAGTCTGTGGGTGGTAGGCGGTACTGAAGGCTAGTTGGGTTCCCAGAGCCTGTTGTAAATGCTCCCAAAATCTTGAGACGAACTGAGTGCCTCTGTCGGATATTATAGTCTTCGGGACACCGTGCAGACAAACTATGCGAGAAAGATAACTCCTGGCAAGCCTCTGAGTGGTGTGGGTCGTCTTTATTGGAATAAAGTGTGCCACTTTGGTTAACCTGTCAGTGATGACCCATATGGCATCATTCCCGTGTCGTGACCGAGGTAGTCCAACAATGAAATCCATCCCTATTTCACCCCATTTCCACTCAGGTATTTTGTTCGGTTGTAGTAGTTCGGCTGGTCTCTGATGCTCAGCTTTTATGCGTTGACATGAGTCGCAACATGCAATGAAGGTGGCTATGTACCTCTTCATACCGTGCCACCAAAATCTTTCCTGAATATCTTTATACATTTTGGTTCCTCCAGGGTGGATCGAGTACGGGGCGGTGTGGGCTTCAGCTAAAATTTGCTGTTTAAGGTCTGCTATGTTTGGCATGCAGAGCCTTTCTCCGTACCATAATATTCCTTCATTGTCTATGACGAATTCCGAGGCCTTGCCCATACTCAACTTTCTTTTGATGCCTTCGATGCTGGTGTGACCGGGCTGAGCTCCTTTAATTTTCCCCACAAGGTCGGGTTGTATTTCCAAGTTTGATAGGGTGCCTTCTACTACCATTATCAAGTTGAGCTTGGCAAATTCTTGTTGGAATTCGGGCCTCAAGCTGTGCAGCTTGTTTTCGTCGGAGCTGGGGTTCCGACTAAGGGCATCGGCCACTACATTTGCTTTCCCTGGATGGTAATGGATACCAACATCATAATCCTTTACCAACTCCAACCAACGTCGTTGCCGTAAGTTTAGTTCTGGCTGTGTGAAAATATATTTGAGACTTTTGTGATCCGTATATATTTCACATCGATTCCCAAGTAAGAAATGCCTCCATTCCTTGAGTGCATGAATAACTGCTGCCATTTCTAAGTCATGAGTGGGATAATTTTCCTCATGCTTGCGAAGTTGCCTTGAAGCGTAGGCGACAACCTTGCCTTCCTGCATCAACACACATCCGAGACCCTTTCTGGACGCGTCACAATATACTTCAAAATTCTTGTGTATGTCGGGTACAATTAATACCGGTGCTGTCGTTAACTTCCGCTTTAGTTCTTGGAAACTTTTCTCGCAGGCTTCTGTCCATTCAAACTTCTTATCCTTTTTGAGTAACTGCGTCATAGGCTTGGCTATGGTGGAGAATCCTTCAATAAATCTACGGTAATATCCTGCCATTCCCAAGAAACTCCGTATGTCTGTTACGCTGGCTGGTGACTTCCACCCAAGTACGGCCTTGACTTTCTCTGGGTCCACTGCGATACCGTCTTGGGTCAGTACGTGGCCTAGAAAACCTACTTGTCTTAGCCAAAATTTGCACTTGTTGAACTTGGCATACAATTGGTGTTTTCTGAGCTCTCCTAGCACAATCCTGAGATGTTCTGCGTGCTCTTCTGGTGTCTTGGAGTATACCAGAATATCGTCGATGAATACCACGACGAACTTGTCCATAAACTTCATAAATACTTTGTTCATGAGGTGAACAAAATATGCTGGGGCGTTAGTTAATCCAAATGGCATCACTGTGAACTCGTACAGTCCATATCTGGAGGTGAAGGCTGTTTTGGGGATATCTTCTGTTCGTACCTTCAATTGATGGTATCCAGACCTTAAGTCAATTTTTGAGAATACCTTGGCCTGGGCGAGTTGATCAAACAAATCATTTATCCTTGGCATCGGGTATTTATTTTTGACTGTGACCATGTTAAGTGCTCGATAGTCAATACACAATCTCAGCGTTCCATCCTTCTTTTTGGCAAATAAAATTGGTGATCCCCAAGGTGAGGAGCTGGCTCGAATGTATCCTTTTTCCAGTAATTCCTTTATTTGTTTCTTCAACTCGATCAACTCGGATGGTGCCATTCTGTATGGTTTCTTGTATATGGGGGTGGTTCCTGGTGCTAGCTCAATGCGGAATTCTATTTCTCGGTCTGGTGGCATGCCTGGTAGTTCTTCAGGGAATACATCTGGAAATTCACACACTACTGGAACCTTGTTTAGCTCAGAAACGTCCACCTTATTCAATCTCGGTTGCCGGGGTATTTTTCCTTCCTTGGCTGATACTCTTATTGTCTTCCCTTGGCGGTGTGTGAGAATTACGGTCCTGTTGAAACAGTCGATAAACCCCTTGTTGGTGGTTAGCCAATCCATCCCTAGGATGACATCCAGTCCTTTATTTTCCAACACAATAAGATTTGCGTGAAACTCCAATCCTTCGAACTCAATGACCACATTCTGACAGTAATTCTGAGTAACTTGCTGAATCCCAGGGGACTTGATGATCATGGATTTCTCCAAGGGAAGCATTGAAAAATTATTTTGCAAAGCAAAACTTTTTGAAATGAAAGAGTGAGAAGCTCCAGAATCAAACAAAACCATTGCAGGTATTGTGTTGACAGGAAACGTACCGAGTACGATATCCGGAGCATTTTGTGCCTCCTCTTTGGTTACGTGGTTCAGATGACCCTTCCTGTGGTTATTGTTGGGATTGAAATTGTTTCGCTTGGGCGCGGAATTGTTGCCGCCGTTGTTCGGCTTTGGGGTTGAATTCCTTGGCTTGGGGCACTGTTTGGCATAGTGCCCTTCTTCTCCACAAGCGTAACAAGTAACGCCGGGGCGATAGGTGAATTCCTTGTCCCTTGCATGAAAATTCTTGATTGGGCGTGAGACATTGGATGAGGATTTGTGTGTCCCACCCTTTTGAAAATCTGTCTTGCTTTGGTGATTGCGAGCATGGTTAGTCTGGTCCCTTTTTCGCTTGCGGATGTCTTCCAGACTGCGTCTCTCATTTTCCAGAGTAATGGCTTTGTCCACCAGTGTTTTAAAATCAGGAAAAGTGTGCACGACCAGTTGGCATTTAAGCGCGGGCGCCAGACCATCAAGGAATTTCTCCATCTTCTTGATTTCAGTCATACGCTCTTCATTGGCGTAGCGGGACAATAGAGTAAATTGACTGTTGTAATCTGACACTGCCATGTTCCTTTGTTTGAGGTCATCGAACTCTCTCTGTTTGATTTTCATAATACTCTTAGGAATGTGTGCACCACGGAAACCTTCCTTGAAATCATCCCAGGTTATGTCATTTTCGTTGGGATGCATGTGCAAAAAATTCTCCCACCACGATGCGGCTGCTCCTGTGAGATAGTGCGGAGCATACAATACCTTTTCGGGGTCTGAACATTTTGCAATAATTAATTTTCTCTCCATATCTCGAAGCCAATCCTCGGCCTCAAGAGGCTTGTCAGTATGAGAAAATGTTTGGGGACGTGTCTTCTGTAGCTCAGATAACTTGGAATGCTGCTGATACTATCCATGGTGATTTCCCATGTTGATGACTTGGTTCATCATTTCACGATGTTGTTGCTGACTCTGTTCATAAAGGCGGCACATTTGGGAAAGTGCCGTTTCACTGTCCTGTTGGCTTGACTGTCCCTGAGTGAACTCGTTGCTGGGTTGTGTATCATAATTTTCCTCTGGTGGAATTGGCATGGAGCGAGTCCAAGGACGAGACATTTTTTACTCTGGGGATATATTTGTAAAACCCATAAGAAAAGCGGAAAGAGTCGCAAAAAAATCCATAAATGCATAAAGCTGGCAAATACAATTAAATAACTAAGCTTACTTAAGAAAAACAAATCGACTTGCGCACGGAGAAGGACTGCTCATTACATATCTTACACGCGGGCGGTAATTATACAATACATCACTCAGGACATGCGTACATAATCCTGACATGTTATTTACGCTAGTGCACTTCTACAGATCCTACATGATGCACAAACAGGCTACTTCTCACAACCTATGCACATATAAACATATCATACAAGGCGATACATTACATGGCGGCTAAGCGTACTCAGGCGGAGATGTTGACGACCTCCTTTGCCCTGCCGAGGGCGAGTCGTAACGAGGTTGGGGACTCGACTTCCTCCTCGCTAATAGGCTCCATACGTGTAGTGTTGCGCAGAGTGGACGGAGCGGTTGCCAGGGGTGGAGCAACACGTACAGGAGTGGGCGCGAAGGGTGGTGCAGTGTGCGCTGGAGTGGGTGCAATGACTTGGTTGAATTCTTCGGTAGAAGGCAGGCGACGAGTAGGCGTATAAGATGCTGAGGACGAGACCAAAGTTAGTGGCGGTGCGGTGGGTAGGAGCTCCCTCATGTTGGCAGCACAGCCATGAACTGAGTCCATGCGGGCAGCCACGAAGTCGTCCGCCAGGTTGTCGAAGGCTGCCTCCAGGGCCCGGAGATACTCAATGAGCATCTCAAAAGCCTCGTCTCGTTCTCCTCTGGGGCAGGAGTATGCGTAGTGACAGGTGTAAGGCACATGGCACGGAAGATAACGGTAACGACGAGTCTTCATCACGGGGAGGACATCCCTGAGACGAGCTATCGCCTCGCGGGCTGCCATCAGCATAGCATGCCTCTCCGTAGGCATGGCTCTTCCCAAGAACCGAAAGCGGCGTAACTCACCACGCCCTCCCATGAACTGCACCGCAGCCTGGTGCATGCTCAGACTGTCGTTGACTCGGTGCTGGCAGAGTGTGAAAACTGGGTGCACAGATGGCCCCATCGCGACCTGAACGATGAAGGAAAGAAGCTTGACGAACCCATCGGGCACGTTGGCGAAGGTCTGAGACTCGTAGCTGTTGTCGGCCAAATACATAATTAGGCAAAAATTCTGCATGGTCAGATCATAAATTTATGCTGACTGACAGAAAATGACTACAATCAAGAAAAATATGGAAAGGCTCAATCATGCTAATAACCAATTAGTGATCGCACCTAGTGGCTTCCTACAGTCAGCCTGGCTCTGGTACCAAGCTTGTCATGACCGGTTTTCCAATAAAAATATTTATTGAGAAACCAATCTGTTGAGTCCAGTATGAGAGAAATCCTCCTTACTGGTAGACAAATTCTTGATACAATAAGCCAGTAGCATAAAATATATTACAGGGTCGAACTACGGTTGCTCAACCAAATTATTACAAGCACGCCAATAAATATACATATTGGCGGACATGACACAGTGGTGTGGAGGCATACTACTGACTCGAGGATAGGACGGTGGTGGAAAAACACAGCGGGGAGAGAGATACAAGTCTCTAAAACTGTCATCTCATCGAGCGTCGAGGTGAGGCTCGATGAATTTATTTGGTAGTGGAAGCGGATATAATACAGTGACCAAATCCAGGGTCGCACGAGACTGACTGGGACTCCTCTAGGTGTCGGACTCGCTATCAAATTCTTCATCCATGAGATCGCCTTCGTCAGCATCTGGCCAAATCAACAAGCCAGTGAGTACTTTGAAAGTACTCGCAAGACAGTTCGGACATAAGATATAACAAATGCATGCATGAATGCGTCACGATTAATTCACCAATGCATATTCAAAAATTAGCATAACAAGGTAAGTAAAAGGGAAACGGCGGTAGTCCGCCTGAAATCCCATAAAACATAAATGAAGACCGATCGGGTGTCTGAAGCGACGCCTCGAAAGGTGGACAAATAAATATAAGGAAATGATGCCATAGTCGGGCGTCTTAGCGACACCACATAAAGGGCTTTAAAAGAAATGCTACAATCGGACGTCGGGACGACATCACAGAAAGAGCTTTAAAAGAAATGCCACAGTCGGACGTCGGGGCGACATCACAGAAAAGGCTTTAAAAGAAATGCCACAGTCGGGCGTCTTAGCGACACCACATAAAGGGCTTTAAAAGAACTGCCATAGTCGGACGTCGGGGCGACATCACAGAAAGAGCTTTAAAAGAAATGCCACAGTCGGAGGTCGGGGCGACATCACAGAAAGGGCTTTAAAAGAAATGCCACAGTCGGGCGTCTTAGCGACACCATATAAAGGGCTTTAAAAGAAATGCCACAGTCGGGCGTCTTAGCGACACCACATAAAGGGCTTGAAAAGAAAGTAAAATACAACAATGCCACAGTCGGACGTCTGAGCGACATCGCAGAAAGGGCTTTTATTCATAAGTAAATAATACTCATAATAAACATTTAATTCATGAGAATAAATGGGTTAGTCCATCCACGGGAATAATCATTTAACCGGACTTAGCACTCATGCGATTCACCGGAGTCTCTGTCATCAAACTGATACTGTTAGGACAAGATAATACGAATTTGGACATGGAATAGATGATTCAAGGAATATATGACTCTGCAGAGTTTGTACAAAAATTTTCCCACAGCCAACGGATTTCCGTAGTCCCGAAGGACTAGTTCCGTTTACGGTTTTTCGGGAGAAAACACAGCTAACCAGTACACACCCATCCTACCTCTCGATGCTAGGAATCACCCTAGACACCGTCCAAGAAAAACTTTTGAGACGGGGAGATCACAATCTCGAATATCATGGGATCAAATTTATATACGCGCGCTCTAAGGGGTGCCCCCCTCTCGGTCCCAACCGGAAACACCCATGCCCCCTGACCGGATGACTGACTTTAATCCAGGGCCATGGAACCATCATCACGGCCTCTCCTTTTTGGTGTGTACCAGGAAAGCGGTTTGCAACTTACTAAACCATATCCCTTGCAGAAAACATGTGGTAGTACAGGGAAGGAAATGAGAGGAACTGGACCGATACGGTTTGACACTGAAGTCACATAGTCTGGCATAAGACTGGCATGCTACGACACTGCCATCTTACCCATCCTCATGCCAACACATGGCCATTCATACTCACATCCATCCACTTATGGATCATCGAACTCACTTACCTCAACATTTCATAAAATAACGTTCATCGATATGCTCATCAACATGCCATGAAACTAACTAAATGCAAAACATGCCAAGACACTCATCATATCAAAAGTTCAAACATGCTTGCCTGGTTCAGAGTAGTCGGAGCCTAGCTCGGTGAAGTTCGCGGCTCCGTCACCTCCTTCGGTATCTACGGTATAAAGAAAATATATGCGCTATCGTAAATACCAAGGGGTGCACAAAAAGTATTCCAAATATTTTTCAAATAAATCTGATAAAAAACTAGACAAAATTTTAAAGAGAACAGAAAAAGAATCAATCAAAAATACCTTTCTGTTTAAAAGTTATAAAGGTTTTTGTCCAGGGACTCATCTGTAATGAAACAGAAAGTTCCCAGGGGCTAGATTATAAAACAGAAAACGTTCCAGTGTTGAATACGCCAGCCCAGAGGGGAAAGCGCATTTTGCCCGAAGGCGCTTCCAGAAAACGATTCAATAGAGATGGCAGAGAGGCTGACGGTGGGGTCCCACTCGTTAGGTTTAAACTTTCAAATGGGGGGTACGAAGCTCGTCGGCGCCCGAGAGCCGCGGTGGTCGCCAGCGGCGATCCACGGCGAGGCAGGGGAATCGGAGGGTACCTCCGTGTTCAGGGCACCCTTCCGCGTCGGTTGGTGGTGGTGGTGGTCGCCGACGAGTACCACGTCGACGGCGAGCTTTGCTCCGACGGACGGCGGCTCGGGTGGTCGAGGGACTCGTCGGAGAGGGCTGCAGAGATCAAATTGAGGAGGGCGTTAGGCTCCTGGTAGCTAGAGGGAGTAATTGACGGGGTTAGAGCGCCGGAGATGGCCTCACCGGAGCGAATCATGGTGGAGGCCGAGGCGGATCGGGGCGGCCGGAGGTTGGGGAGGAGACCTCCTCGAGGTCCTCCTAGTGGTCTGGCGGGGCGTTGGTGAGGAGTGGTGATGATGCGTGCACGAGGGTGAGCTCGGGGGCCCTTTATATAGGCGGTCCGAGGCGGTGGCCGTGAACGGGGGTCTCCGGTGACGATTACGGCGGCGCAGGGCTTGGTCGGGGTAATTAGGACGTTGGGCGTCATCGTGGAGGTCCACGGTTCCGTTTTGGTGCTAATCGAGCTGGAGTTTGGTGCTTTGGGGGTGAGTTCGACAGAGCGGGGCGGCGCGGGCCCGTCGGCGGCAGGGAGCGTGTCCCGTGCTTGCCGGCCACGGTGGCGGTGCCACGGGCGTGCACTGGCACGCATGAGGCCACGCGAAGAGCAGAGGGGCGATGGGCGGCGTGGAACGGCGTTGAGCCGCCGTTCTTGTCCCCTGTCGGCTGTAATGGGGTCTCGGCCGCCGCAAGACACGCCGGCGCGGGCGGCCAGGGGCGCCACCGACGCCGGGAAGACGCCAAGCGCGCGTGCGGGATGCTCCAGACAGGAGGAAGAGGCGGCGAGGAACGTGCCAAGGGCACTGTGGGCATGTGACTGAACCTCTGTCGAAGATCGACACTGAACTCTGAATCTTTCTGAATTTTGAACAGCCACAGTGCATGCAAGGTGTTCGACAGAATGAATTTGGCCTCTGGTGATTTTTCCTTGAGCTGATTTTTGGTGGAGTGGCTTCTCATTGCTCAAGTAGGCTGCCTGAATTTTGGTGGAATTTTTGGAGCAGTGTAGATATGAATTTCACCAAATTTGGCAAATCTGGTCCAAACTTGCAGAGACTGAATTTTGAAAAATTTGAAAAGAGAAGGAGTGGATCAAGATGGTTCTGGGTTGTGGGTACAAAGGACTATCTAGGAGAGTTGGTTTGAGGTCAAAACTCAAATGCAAAAGGGTACTTGCTTTTAAAATCACTCAGGCTCCAAATAATTTTCAGAAATGATTTGAGGGGAAAAATAATTGGAATAAAATCCAAAACTTGCTTGGATTAGTTGGGACAGAGAACTTAGGTTGATTACAAGGAGGAGGGGAGGTTTTGGAGGGGTTTTACCACATGGGCAAAATACAAAGTCATGGGTGGTTTTCAAGATATGAAAATCCCAAGTTTTTCATAGAGTTTCTTTTTAAAAGAAAAAGATTAAACTCCCAAAATAAATTCGAGAGGGAACCAACAGAGAAGAAGTTTCAAAAGATCAAACACCATAGCTTGAATAAAAATAAAAACCTTGCCAAAGAAAAGGAAGTTTTTAAGAGGAAGGTTTTCTGGAAAAAATTTAAATGGCCTCTTTTCAAAAACCATAAAGTTTTGCTGAAAACCAAAATAAAAAAAATTTGGAGCTCCTTGTCGGTGAAAACGGCATGCGACCGCAGGGTCGTGATAGAACTCCTTGTCGGTGTCAAAACCGGCGGATCTCGGGTAGGGGGTCCCGAACTGTGCGTCTAGGTCGGATGGTAACAGGAGGCAGGGAACACTTTGTTTTACCCAGGTTCGGGCCCTCTCGATGGAGGTAATACCCTATTCCTGCTTGATTAATATTGATGATATGGGTAGTACAAGAGTAGATCTACCACGAGATCAAGGAGGCTAAACCCTAGAAGCTAGCCTATGGTATGATTGTTGTGTATGGAGTTGATTCCCTACGGACTACAACCCTCCGGTTTATATAGACACCGGATAGGGTTAGGGTTACATAGAGTCGGTTACAATGGTAGGAGATCTTGAATATCCGCATCGCCAAGCTTGCCTTCCACGCCAAGGAATGTCCCATCCGGACACGGGACGAAGTCTTCAATCTTGTATCTTCGTAGTCCAGGAGTCCGGCTGAAGGTATAGTCCGGCTACCCGAACACCCCCTAATCCAGGACTCCCTCAGTAGCTCCCGAACCAGGCTTCAATGATGATGAGTCCGACGCGCAGATTGTTCGGCATTGCAAGGCGGGTTCCTCTCCAAATCTTGTGTACCTGTAGGAATAATGTCTGATTTTCGTAATGTAGTGCTCCTCAGCTTCCACGCCCAATAATGGTCGTCTTCCACGTGTTCAAACGAATGCGAAAAGCCGGGGTGTTTTTACATCCACACCCCTAGCCGTATAAACGAGCCGCCTATTTAAAGGGATGGGGATTTAGGTCCAAACCACATCTTCTCCTTTCCGCGAGTTATCATCAGAGCGCTTCCAGCAAAGGTCCATTCCAACATGACCAGCCATCGCAGCTCCTCCCCTCGCCCCTCCGGTCCCAAACCCGGGGACTGGGAGAGTTGCACCATCCCGCATAGCGACTTAGCGTCACTTCAGGCCAAGGGATTTCTCCCTCAGGCATACATGGTCCCGGCCCGAGCCAGTCTCGCCACCTATAATGGCGGAAAACAAGCGGAGAGCACCCCCAATCCTTCTAAAGGAGAGCGGGTGTGCCTCGTCCCCTATAAGGGGACCGGGATTTCCAATTCACCCATTTCTCCGCGGGCTTCTGGAGTTCTACGGCCTCCAGCTGCAGAACCTCACGCCCGCCTCCCAATTGCATATTGCGGGTTTCGTCGCCCTTTGCGAGCTATTTTTAGGCATTGAGGCTCATTTCGCGCTGTGGAAGAGGTTATTCTGCCTGGTGCCCCGTTCTAAAGAGGGGTCTATATACCAAGTGGGCGGAGCCGAAGTATGGCGCATCGTCGGGACCGGATACCTATCCGGAACCCTGAAGAAGGCGTCCGAGGACTTGCCTTCAGAATGGTTTTATATAGATGACGTCCCGCTACCGGACCCTATCCGGGTCGGTCTCCCTGACTTCAACAGTGCTCCATTGAAGAAACGCTTGAGCTGGCGTCCGCGGAGCTCTCAGAGAGAAAGCGACAGAGATGTCCTTTACCTGATGGGCCGGATAAGACTGTTGGCTCATTCCGGACTAACCATGATTGGAGTCATGGCCGCATGCATTATGCGGGGGGTGCAGCCACTTCAATATAGAGGCCACCCCATGTGGGATTTCAACGGGGAGGATGACGCCACCCATTATGGTCATAAGGGGTCGGCTTCAGCTGCAGCCCTAGTAAAGATCTTATCCTCTTTGTACAAGGGAGAAAAGGAGGAATTCCTCCGCGTCAACCCGCAGGCCGGATTTACTATGTACGATGCTCCAAGTTGGGTAAGTGAACAACTGCGCTTGCCCGTTTGTTTTGTACTCCCACGGTTAGATATGTAGTCTAACGACTTCAATGCAAGAACTGCGACAGGTAGTAAAGGATATAAACAGCCGCCCTCCACAACCCGAGGACCCAAAACGGTCCCTCGATCTGGACTCCGAGGAGGATCCGGACATATCGGTGGAGCTTATCGACGGGGTGTTCCATCAGCTAAGCAAGGACAATACCTTGGTAGCCATCACGGCTGATTACCCTGGGTTAATCCCGGCCTCCCAGGTGACAGAAACCAGAGTCTCATTCCCTTGAGAGAGATTCCACTCTCACGTATTCCGGTGTTTCTGACGACAACCGTGTTTTGCAGGGGAGATTTCCGAGGCAAGAGGCTGAACCTGCGGCGGCTAGCCAACGAGGGGCCGCAGGGCCCCGGGGGGCAAAAAGGAATGTAGTCCAGACTGAGATGCCGACGCAAAGCTATAGCGCACCCTCTGCTTCCTTGGTGTTATTCTGTCCGGGCATATTAACATTCGTGCTATCTTCAGAACGAAGAGACCTCGCCGGACTATATCCGGAGAGGTTGCCAATCGCGCCTCCACCAGCCAGGCTCCAACAACTGGCCAGGAAGCGGAGGCGAGCACAAGGCGCGCACCGGACGCTCCTCCGACAGAGGATGCGGACAGGCTGTCTGCCACAAATTCTGAAGTGGAGAGTGCCATGAACCACATGCGTAGCCGGACAGTTCTACGCGACGCTTGTTTCTCCCAAGAGGCTTTAGATGCCTTTAATTCGGGATATGCGTACCTCCGTGCTGCTCAAAATGGTTTAGCCAGAGCCACGGAGCAGTATGTAAAAGACATACGGGTAAGAAAATTTTGGTCAACATATATACCCGTAGCCCCGAGACTTGAAACAGTTAGAGCAATTGATTTAAGGATCATTGAATATTCAGGTTCTTACAGAGAAGAATACTGTACTGTCCCAGGAGCTGGAAAAGTGCAAGGCCCAACTAGAGGCCGCACTAGCCGCGGCAGGGGAGTTCAAAGAGACCCCCTCAGGTAAGATACACTTCGAAAGATTAGTATTGTGCGGTGTGGGTGCAAATCTGACAAATCATGTTGCAGATGGTGCCGGACTCGATCCGGAAAAGCAACAACTCTTACGCCGGCTAAAGGCCGGTGAGAGTACGTTGACAAAGGTGAGGCAAGAGAAGAATGATCCTCAGGATGCCAACACCAGGCTGGACGTCGAACTTAAAGATGTTCGTGGCCAGCTGTCGGACTCCACGAAGGAGAATCAGCGGCTTCGACGCGACATATTTAGTAAGTGCTTGAACGAACTTTGAAAAAAGAGTTCGGCGAGGAAGTCGACTAACAAAGTAATGTCTGTAGGTATGCTCACAGGTCGTCATGTAGAGGAGATGCCCAGTTCTACGGGTGACCTTCTTCCTGAACTCATGCAACTGCACGAGCGAATTCGGCAGGCAATGCGAGGTGTTGCCCAAGCCTTATGGCCTGCCCACTCCATGCCCGAGGGCCTTGGAGAGCTTGCGGAGAAGCTGAAGGGAGCTCGGCGGCACTTCCGGTTGTGGAAGATATCGGCCTGCGACAAGGCGCTAGGGAAGCCTGGGCCATGGTGAAAACCCGTTTTACGAAGTCTGACCCAAACCACATGGCCGAGGTTGGACCAGTGGGGCCTGGCGGGAAGGAGATCCCTGCGAGCTTAGTATACGGCCAAGTAGAGTTGGCCGCGAAGTATTCCCAGCAGGACTGTAAATTAGATAGCCTGTTAGATGGTATAAAAGAGGAATACAATCAGTCAGAATGACTATGTAATTTTGAATTGACATGTGTAATGCCTTCTTGCCGGATATTAGACCGTTTGTCGTTGCCGACCTTTTCGCTTCAACCTCGGGACCTGACGGTCCGGAGTGTGTCCGAATACCATAGCGGTTATATAAGAACCATGGTATGCGTGGAGACCAGGCGTAGGGGTCATTAGTGCTTTATCAGACAAGTGCCCAACTAGTTATGTTATATTACATGGTTAGTAAGAAACATCTTCCAGAGAGAATAGTTCCGTTAGGGGTTCCTTTCGCTGGGAGGCATGCCCTAAAGTGCATGTCCAGACTACGTAAAAAGACGCAGAAAAAAGCATCTGGGGGCGCATAGAATGAGTAAAAAGATCATATTTTATCTCACCGACCGAATATTCCCTTAAGAACGCTAGCTTTCGGCTTCACCCAGTCTGAGGTACACATCCGGCTGACCCGGCAGTAACAATCGCAGAGGTGCTCCCCTTACCACCTAGCCGAACAATCGGGAACGTAGGGGTAATCACAGGAGCCAGGCAACCCAGCTTGGCCAAAACTTAAGTCATATTGATGCATATAATGGTGAAAAAAAGGGTACATGCGGAAGTTTGACGCATGTGTTGGGCGTGAAGCCCGTAAAAATAAGCTTCTATTAAAGAAGCCCCCAGGTTTAATGAGCGCGAGTGGCGCGTCACTAGATGAGCCTTTAAGGGCTATAAAAGAAAAGAGGGGAAGGAGAGAAATGTAAGACAGAAAAATGCAAAATATGGACAGAGGAAGGAGACGAACACAGAGTCCGGTGCTAGGCATAGAATCTTCGGAGACGGGTGGCGTTCCACGGGTTCGGCTCGAGTCGGTTATCTGACGCATCTTGCAGGTGCTACGCCCCGCCAGTCAGGACTTGGTCGATTATGAATGGACCTTCCCACTTGGGCTTGAGTTTGTCCTTTTTCTTATCCGGCAGGCGTAGAACTAGTTCGCCAACATTGTAATTTTTGGCCCGTACTTCTCTGCTTTGATATCTTCGGGCCTGTTGTTGATAAAATGCGGAATGGGCTTTTGCCACGTCACGCTCCTCCTCCAGGGCGTCCAAGTTGTCCTGCCGATCGATCTCGGCTTCTCTTTCTTCGTACATGCGCACTCTAGGTGAGTCATGAATTATGTCGCAGGGCAGAACTGCCTCTGTGCCGTATACCATAAAAATGGTGTGTATCCGGTGCTGCGATTTGGCATGGTCCGCAGCCCCCATAGCACGGAGTCAAGCTCCTCTACCCAGTGCATGTTAGATTCCTTGAGGGACCGCACCAGTCTGGGTTTAATGCCGCTCATGATAAGACCATTTGCACGTTCGACCTGGCCGTTGATTTGTGGGTGATAAACGGAAGCATAATCGAGCTTGATGCCCATGTTTTTGCACCAGAGTTTTACCTCGTCGGCGGTAAAGCTTGTACCGTTATCGGTTATGATGCTGTGGGGGACGCCATAACGGTGTACAACCCCGGATATGAAGTCTATCACATGTCCGGATTCGACCGTTTTAACAGGCTTGGCTTCTATCCATTTGGTGAATTTATCCACCATGACCAGTAAATATTTTTTCCTATCGGTCCCACCTTTAAGGGGTCCGACCATGTCAAGCCCCCAGACCGCAAAAGGCCAGGTGATGGGTATAGTTTGGAGTGCGGTGGGTGGCATATGGCTTTGGTAGGCAAAAAGTTGGCAACCAGCGCATCGTTGGACTAGGTTCTGAGCGTCTGCCCAGGTCGTCGGCCAATAAAAGCCTGTATGGAAAGCCTTGCTAACAAGGGACCGAGCAACGGCGTGGTGACCACCGAGTCCGGCATGAATTTCAGCCAGAAGGTTCCGCCCTTCCTCTTCGAGATGCACCTTTGAAGGACTCCGGTAGCGCTTTTCTTATAAAGCTCTCCCTCATGGACTCTGTAGGCTTTAGATCGCCGCACTATGCAGCGGGCCTCGATTTGGTCCTTCGGGAGTTCCTGCCTAGTAAGGTAGGCTAGGAATGGTTCTGTCCACGGGGCGATGACCGCCATTATTACGTGGGATGAAGGTGTAATTTCATTGGCAGAGCCTCCAGTTGTGTCAGATTGTTCGGCGTCGAGTGGTGCGGCTGGGTCCGGGGTGTTATTTGCGAGTTCCCCCTCCCATGCTACGGATGGCTTGAACAATCTTTCCAAAAAGATGTTGGGGGGGACTGCATCGCGTCTTGCTCCGATGCATGCCAGGACGTCCGCTGCTTGATTGTTTTCTCGGGCTATATGGTGAAACTCCAGCCTTTCGAACCGAGCTGACATTTTTAGGACGGCGTTGCGGTAAGCTACCATTTTTGGGTCCTTGGCGTCGAAGTCTCCATTTATTTGGGATATCGCGAGGTTTGAATCCCCGCGTACCTCTAGGCGCTGGATACCCATGGATACTGCTATCCGGAGGACATGTAGGAGGGCCTCATATTCGACTGCATTGTTGGAATCCATGTACATGATCTAAAGCACATATTGGACTGTGTCTCCTGTGGGGGACGTCAGGACGACGCCAGCCCCCAGTCCGGCCAACATTTTGGAGCCGTCAAAATGCATAATCCAGTTTGAATATGTGCCGTACTCTTTAGGGAGCTCGGCCTCCGTCCATTCTGCGACGAAGTCGGCCAAAACTTGCGATTTAATACCTCGCCGTGGCTTATAGGTTATATCGAATGGGAGAAGCTCGATGGCCCATTTTGCAATCCGGCCCGTTGCATCGCGGTTGTTGATAATATCGTTTAGTGGTACTTCCGAGGCTACTGTTATGGAACACTCTTGAAAGTAGTGTCGTAGCTTCCGGGATGCCACGAATACCGCGTATGCAATCTTTTGATAATGCGGGTACCGTGATTTGCATGGAGTGAGGACGGTGGATACGTAGTAGACCGGCCTTTGAAGGGGGAATTTGTGTCCATCCGTTTCCCGCTCGACAACGAGTACTGCGCTAACAACTTGATGTGTTGCTGCAATGTACAATAACATTGGTTCGCCGGTGTTCGGCGCGGCCAGGACTGGGTTTGTTGCCAATATGGCTTTATTTCATCAAGTCCGGCCGTGGCGGCCTCCGTCCACTCGAAGTGTTTGGTGCGCCGAATGAGGCGATAGAGGGGTAGTGCGTTTTCTCCCAAGCGGGAAATGAAGCGGCTTAAAGCCGCCACGCATCTGGTTAATTTTTGTATTTGTTTGAGGTACTTTGGGATATCCAATTGTGACAAAGCTCGGATCTTGGCTGGATTTGCTTCAATTCCTCTACCGGATACAATGAAGCCCAACAGCTTTCCGGCTGGGACGCCGAAGACGCATTTTTCCGGGTTGAGCTTGATGTCATATTTTCGGAGGTTATCGAATGTAAGCCTCAAGTCGTCTACTAGAGATTCGACGTGTCTTGATTTGACGACCACATCGTCCACATATGCCTCCACTGTTTTGCCGATCTGATTTGCCAGACATGTCTGGATCATGCGCTTATATGTTGCGCCGGCGTTTTTTAGCCCGAAGGGCATTGTGTTGAAGCAGAATGGGCCGTATGGTGTGATGAATGCTGTTGCAGCTTGGTCTGATTCTGCCATCTTGATTTGATGGTAACCGGAGTATGCGTCGAGGAAACACAACAAATCATGTCCTGCGGTGGCATCGATAATTTGGTCGATGCGGGGGAGGGGGAAGGGATCCTTTGGGCAAGCCTTGTTAAGGTCTTTAAAGTCGACACACAGGCGCCAGGATTCATCCTTTTTTGGTACCATCACCAGGTTTGCTAGCCAGTCCGGATGTTTTATGTCTCTGATGAATCCGGCCTCCAATAGCTTGGCTAGCTCCTCTCCCATAGCCTATCTCTTGGGTTCGAAAAAACGCCGAAGGGCTTGTTTGATAGGTTTAAATCCTTTTAGGATATTTAAGCTGTGTTCGGCCAGCCTGCGTGGGATCCCTGGCATGTCTGAAGGGTGCCAGGCGAAGATGTACCAGTTCTCTCGTAGGAACTCTCGTAGGGCAGCATCTGCATCAGGGTTCAGTCTTGCCCCGATTGAAGCTGTTTTATTGGGGTCCGTTGGATGGACCTGGAATTTGACTATTTCATCGGCTGGCTTGAAGGATGTGGATTTGGATCTCTTATCGAGTATCACATCATCCCTGTTAACCGTGGAGCGCAACGCAGTCAGTTCCTTGGCCACTAAGGCTTCGGATAGCGCCTCAAGGGCTAACGCGGCCGTCTTGTTTTCGGCGCGGAGTGCTATGTCCGGATCACTAGCTAGGGTGATAATTCCATTCGGCCCGGGCATCTTAAGCTTCATGTACCGGTAATGGGGTATTGCTTGGAAGATTGTGAATGCTTCTCGCCCTAGTAAAGCGTTATATCCGCTCTTAAACGGGGCCACCTGAAACGTGACTTCTTCGGACCTGTAATTATCCAGCGTGCCGAACACCACATCTAGTGTGATTTTTCCTGTGCAGCGCGCTTCCCGACTGGGGATTATTCCTCTAAAGGTTGTGCTGCTTCACTCAATGCGGTTCCAGTCTATTTCCATTTTTTGAAGGGTTTCCTCATAAATGAGGTTGAGTCCGCTGCCTCCATCCATGAGCACCTTGGTGAGGCGAAAGCCGTCCACTATGGGACTGAGGACCAATGCGGCTGGTGCTCGGGCTGTTCGAAATCTAGGTTCATCACTTTCATTGAAGGTAATAGCAGTGTCGCTCCATGGATTTATTGTTGCAACATGATAGACTTCGGCGAGGCCGCGGAGTGTTCTTTTTCGCATATTGTTTGATGCGAAAGTCTCGAAGACTGTGAGAATGGTACTGGTGTCCTCGGGCTGGCTTTCTGCGGCCTCCAGAATTAAGAGGTCCTCGCCAATTTTGGCCACCTGCCGGAGTATCCAACACGCTCTAAGGCTGTGAGTTGGTGTGGCGTCCTCTGTACTGTGAATTCTACAAGGTCCATCAAGCCACCTTTCCAGTACGGTTCCATGCCCTGTAGAGGGTTTTGGTTTTTTGGTGTTTACCCCGGGTGTCCTATGATGATGCACCCTCTTAGTTCGGACGGGATTACTATTCAAGGCCGGATTATCCCAAAACTTTATTTCGGTTTTCCAGGCGCTTTCCATCGCACAATATTTTTGTACTATGGATGCCAAGTAAGCGAAGCGTGTAATATCACGACGACTTATGGCATTAAGGATTCCCTCGTCCGTGCAATTACTGCAAAAAATTGAGATTGCGTCTCCCTCGCGGCAATCCTTTATCCTATTCATAACCAGGAGGAATCTAGCCCAGTAATGATGTACTGTTTCCTCGGGCCTCTGCCTGATTTGGGAGAGATCGCTTATGTTCGGGTGGGCGGGTGTCGTTGAATCTGAAACCTTGCCCAATCCAAGATTCGGAGGCCGAAGAGTTTCCGAACTCTGAAGTTCGGATTCTTGGATGTTGTCCAACGAATCTAGCCCGCCTGATCCTAAGCTCAGGTCTTGAGTTACATCCTCCTCTCCGCGGGTATCCGGCTTGGAGGAGTCGGGAATTCAGACATAGCTACTCCTTAAAATAGATGAAGGGTCGCCGCACTGCGCCTCTACCACGGCAATGTGGTGGGTGACTTGGGGAGAGTTAATTTCTCTTAGATCAGGTTTAAGCCCAACCTGGTCGTAATCCGTAGCGACCCCCAGGGCGGCGATGCAATCCAAGAGCTCGTTTACGGAAGAGAGCTCCATTGGATCTAGCTGCTCGACGAGTTCCGAGCTGACGTGTAGGTTGCTTTTGATGACCCGAGAGGTCATCGTCGGCGCAACAGCCGAACAGGCGGTCATGAGGAAACCACCTATCTGGAGGGTTTGGCCGACAGCCAAGGCTCCCTTAGCAATGGCGCCATCTTTAAAGACGGGAGGAGGCATCCTTCCTGATTGTGACGGCACAGAGGAACTCTCAATGAAAGCACCAATGTCGGTGTCAAAACCGGCGGATCTCGGGTAGGGGGTCCCGAACTGTGCGTCTAGGCCGGATGGTAACAGGAGGCATGAAACACTTTGTTTTACCCAGGTTCGGGCCCTCTCGATGGAGGTAATACCCTACTCTTGCTTGATTAATATTGATGATATGGGTAGTACAAGAGTAGATCTACCACGAGATCAAGGAGGCTAAACCCTAGAAGCTAGCCTATGGTATGATTGTTGTGTATGGAGTTGATTCCCTATGGACTACAACCCTCCAGTTATATAGACACCGGATAGGGTTAGGTTTACATAGAGTCGGTTACAATGGTAGGAGATCTTGAATATCTGCATCGCCAAGCTTGCCTTCCACGCCAAGGAAAGTCCCATCCGGACACGGGATGAAGTCTTCAATCTTGTATCTTCATAGTCTAGGAGTCCGGCTGAAGGTATAGTCCGGCTACCCGAACACCCCCTAATCCAGGACTCCCTCACTCCTTGTGACATGGTCAGAAGTCGAAACGCGTCACAATCCGTGTAGGTTTCGCTACCACCGATGCCAGCAGAGGCCCTGGCGCGTGTGCAGTTGATCCTCGATTTTCCTCCGGCTACAGGGAAACTCGACGAATGGAGAGCCACTATCCGAAGCCTTGTTGCGGTGGACAACAAAGACGAACCAAGTTCGGTGAGGCCCCCGGGTTGACGCTCCGATGGAGTCCCTCGGACCAGTGGCGGAAAAGTCGGCGGCGCCGCGACCACGGTGCATTCACGTCTTCCCCATCCGGTACCGCGGACGCCGGCTCGTCGCGACGTCGCGGGCGACGACATCTCCATAGCATTGTCTGACCCGCGGACCCACTGTGACCAGCGCCAAGATCTTCGCGAACGAGCCAATGAAGATGCTCGAACCACTATCGAGCGCCGGCGCGGAGCGCGCCATCAGTCAGACAGGCGAGCAGGGCCTGCTGTGAACCACCCGGCCCCGGGAGAGCCATGGAGGCCTACCTTACGAGGTAGGCTGTCCGGCTTTTACCCGTGAGCTGCCGCAGTTCCAGTGGCCCACTCACCGCACCTTCAAACCTGACGTTGGAGAAAAGTACAACGGCCAGACTCACCCGTCTGAGTTCCTCAGCATCTACACCATCGCGATGCAAGCTGCCGGAGCCCGCGATGATAAGGTGCTTGCGAATTACTTTCCATTGGCTCTTAAACCCAACGCCATGTCGTGGTTGATGCACTTGCCGGTAGACTCTATTTCCTCCTGGTCGGATTTGTGCCATGAGTTTGTGGGCGCCTTTACTGGAGGTCACCAAGCCCATGGCCAATCAAGCGACCTGCATGTCATTCCCCAGAAGGGAGGTGAGAGTCTGTGCAAGTATATACAGAGGTTCAGCCGGGTACAGTACAATATCCTTGATGTTCACCCTGCCGCCATCATCAGCGCGTTCCATCAGAACGTGCGTAACCGCAAGATGCGCGAAGAACTGGCAATGAACAAGGTGAAAGATGTGGCAGAACTCTATGTTCTTGCTGACAGATGTGCCCGAGCTGAAGAGGGAAGGAAGTACCCCGGCGAAGATGCCGGCGTGGAAACCAACTCCTCAGATGAGGATACTGCCGCCCTGGCGAAGAAAGGCCGGCGCCACAACAGGAAGCGGAAAGGTAAGGCTGTGCTTGCCGTCAAGGGATCTGACGACGTCGGCTCTGCCAAGAAAACCAAGGCAGATGACCCCGGCAAGGAAATTGCCAGATGTGTCGCCTGCCGGGCCTTGGCGGCTGCCGAGAAGCTAGGAAACTCTGACAAGCAATATTGCAAGATCCATCGCATGAAAGGCCATGATCTCCAGAACTGCCGACAGGTTGAGCTCCTTGCTGAGTAGTAGAGGGCTGAATATGAGAGGCGGGACAAGGAGAAAGGCCAGGATGGTGCTGAGGGGTCCGGCAAGAAGCGTAACGGCCAGGCGGGCCGTCGCGGCAAAGATAAACAGTAGGAGAGGCCCGCCCGGGGCCGTGATAAAAAGCCAGAAGACGATGATCACGAAGAGGACGATGAGTCTGGTGACCAAGAATTTCAAAAAGCTACAGAGGCCATGTCCGTCGATGGCGGCACCTCGCTGCATACCTCTCACCGCCAGCTTAAATAGTGGGCGCGTGAGATTACAGCGGCGGAACCGTCGTTTGATGCCCGAAGGCCGCTGAAGTGGTCCAGCACGCCTATCATTTTTGACACTGAGGATCACCCTGATCGCACTACTGCAGTCGGGTGCTTGCCATTGTTGGTTTCACCAACAATACGCAACCTCAAGGTGACAAAGATGCTAGTCGATGGCGGGGCCGGTCTGAACTTAATATCGCCTGCCGTGATCGAGAAATTGCAGATTCCAGATGTAAGACCTCGAAGAGACGGGCACGTTTCAGGGGGTCAACCCGGGAAGAAGTCAACCAAAGGGAAAGGTCACGTTGCCCGTGACTTTTGGGAGTGATCTGAAGTACAGAACAGAAAGGATTGTGTTTGACGTTGCCAAGATCCCCTTGCCTTACAACGGGATCCTTGGCCGCCCAGCGCTGGCCAAGTTCATGGCGGCGTCGCATTATGCCTACAACACCCTGAAGATGCAGGGGCCTGTGACGATCATCGCCGTCCCATTAGACAAGAAGGATGCGCTAATTTGCGCTGACGAACTCTACCAACAAGTAGTTGCAGCAGCCGCCACTGCTAAGGCGCTTGCTCCTACCGCTGGAGCCCCGGGAAGGCGAAAGAAGAAGACCGGTGAGACCTCAGGCACCCACTTCGGCAAGTGCACCTCTTCGGAGTGTAGCGCTCCCGTCGAGGACGTGCCAGAGAGCTCCGCCGATAGAAACAAGAAGTCCAGGGCCACACCGCCGGGAACCAAGAAGGTTTCTGTCAAGGAGGACGGCACGGGAGGAGCTTTTACCATAAGCTCCACCCTTGACGACAAATAGGAAGACGCGCTCGTCACCTTCCTGCGGGCGAATGTCGATGTGTTTGCATGGCAAGCATCCGACATCCCCGGCGTTCCCAGGGAGGTGATTGAGCACCACCTTGCTGTCTGTCCTCATGCGCGGCCCGTCAAGCAGAAGGTCAGAAAGCAAGCTTTGGAACGACAAGAGTTCATCACAGAGGAGATTCGGAAACTGGAAGCAGCGGGTTTGGTAAGAGGAGTGCTCCATCCAACGTGGTTGGCCAATCCGGTGGTAGTGCACAAGGCAAATGGGAAGTGGAGGTTGTGTATTGATTACACAGATATTAATAAGGCTTGTCCCAAAGACCCCTTCCCGTTGCCGCGCATCGACCAGATTGTTGACTCCACAGTTGGGTGTGATCTGTTGTCATTCCTCGATGCCTACTCCGGCTACCACCAGATCTTCATGACAAGGGAAGATGAAGAGAAAACGGCATTCATCACCCCATGTGGTACGTATTGCTTTATACGGATGCCTTTCGGGTTGAAGAGTGCTGGTTCAACGTTTGCAAGGGCGGTCCAGATTGGTTTTGAACCCCAGCTCCATAGAAATATAGAAGCTTATATGGATGATATAGTGGTCAAAACCAAGAACAGGGCAACCCTCATATCAGATTTACAAGAAACATTTGCAAACCTACGCAAGATCAATCTCAAGCTGAACCCTGAGAAGTGCGTCTTCGGCGTCCCGTCTGGCAAGCTTCTTGGGTTCTTTGTGTCACAACGTGGGATAGAGGCCAATCTGGACAAGATCAAAGCTATAGAGCAGATTGAAGCGCCCAAGTGAGTCAAGGATGTGCGTCGGCTTGCTGGTTGCGTTGCCGCCATGAGCAGGTTCATTTCCAAGTCCGCCGAGCGCACCCTTCCCTTTTTCAAGATTTTGAAAAAGACGGGCCCGATGGTGTGGACGCCAGAAGCCGAAGCAGCATTGCAAGATTTGAAGAGGTACCTCTCCTCCGCGCTGATACTAGTTGCGCCTAGGCCACAGGAACCGTTGCTGCTGTACATGGCGGCAACGAACCAGGTGGTCAGCGCCGCACTAGTGGCACAGACAGAAATTGATGATGAGGTAATAGCAGTGATGTAGCTCGATGCCACCGATGCCGAGACGATGCAGCCAATTGAAGTGCCGCCGAAGAAGAAAATGATGCAGCACCCGGTCTACTTTGTTAGTTCCCTCCTATAGGGGGCTAGATCGAGGTACTCCGGTGTGCGGAAACTGCTCTTCGGCCTTCTTATGGCCTCGAGGAAGCTGTGTCACTACTTCCAGGCGCACGAAATCACTGTCATCACTCGCCTCCCTCTGCAACGGATATTGCACAATCCAGACGCAACGGGAAGGATCGTGGAGTGGGCACTGGAACTGTCCAGCTTTGGCCTCAAGTTTGAGAGTACCTCGACGATTCGAAGCCGAGTCCTGGCGGAGTTCGTTGCAGAATGGACCGCGATGCCTGACGAAGAAACCCAAGAGACTGCTCTCCCCAGCAAGGAGGCAAGTTGCGACTGGATCATGTACTTTGATGGAGCTTTCTCCTTACAGGGCGCCGGGACTGGCGTACTGCTTGTCGCGCCCACCGGAGAGCACCTCAAGTACGTGATCCAGATGCACTTCCCCTGGGATGTGTCAAAAAACACTACGGCTGAGTACGAAGGGCTGCTTGCCGGTCTTAGGATCGCGGCGGACCTCGGAATCAAGAAACTCGTCGTCAGAGGTGACTCGCAACTTATCGTCAAGCAAGTCAACAAGGATTACCAGAGCCCGTTGATGAAGGCCTACGTCGATGAAGTGAGAAAGCTGGAAGAGCGTTTTGACGGTATACAGGCAGAATACGTTCCCCGAGCGGAGAATCATATAGCGGAGAATGATATCGCTGATTACGTGTCAAAACGTGCTGCCCTCAAGCTACCTGTGGAACCAGGTACCTTTGTGCTTTGGCTAACTCAGTCATCAATTGATCCATCAACAGAGCAGAACAAGAGGAGAAAATCAGGGCCCGACAAGTACTTTCCCGCCGAGCTCCCTGGAGCCGCCGGCAAGGATGTTGTCGGAGACACTGAGCCCGCCACGGGACGGCTAGCTCCGACAGAGCATCAAGCTCCGATAGCGGAGGAAATGCCTTTAGTCCTCGCCGTCGAGCCCCAGGCTCCAGCGTGGGCACAACATACCGTCCGATTCCTCCAAACAGGGGAACTTCCTGAGGAGCAGGAAGAAGCGGAAAAAGTAGCCCGTCGCTCTACTATGTACCAGTTTGTCGATGACGTCCTGTACAGAAAGAGGCCGAACGACGTGAAATTGAAGTGTATCCCTCGAGAGGAAGGACTGGGGCTGTTGGCGGAGATACATGGAGGCATATGTGGATCCCACATCGGGTCAAGGTCCCTTGCCGGCAAAGCATTTCGGCAAGGCTTCTTCTGGCCCACCGCCCTCCAGGATGCGACGACACTAGTCACCAGGTGTGAAGCATGTCAGTTCCATTCAAAGGAGCTCCATCAGCCAGCTCAAGCCCTTCAAACCATTCCTCTCTCCTAGCCTTTCTCGGTCTGGGGGCTCGACATACTGGGCCCTTTCCCCCGCGCTGTCGGGGGCTTTGAGTACTTGTACGTTGCAATCGACAAGTTCACAAAGTGGCCAGAAGTGGAAGCAGTGAGGAAGGTCACAGCACAGTCAGCCGTCAAGTTCTTCAAAGGACTGGTGTGCCGTTTTAGTGTACCCAATAGGGTTATCACCGACAACGGCACGCAGTTCACAAGCCACACCTTCATGCAATATATTCAAGACCTCGGCAGCAAGGTCTGTTTCGCTTCCGTTGCTCATCCACGAAGCAATGGTCAAGCTAAGACGGCAAATGCTGAAGTACTGCGAGGCCTGAGGACAAAGACCTTTGACAGACTGCGCAAGAGTGGAAGGCGCTGGATTGATGAATTGCCAGCGGTTCTTTGGTCAATCAGAACGACACCAAATCGAGCCATCGGCCAGACACCCTTTGCCCTGGTATACGGGGCAGAAGCAGTTCTCCCCACGGAACTCATATACGGGTCACCTCGAGTACTCGCTTATGACGAGCTTGAGCAAGAGCAATTGCGGCAAGATGACGCAACGCTCCTTGAGGAAGATCATCTTCGGGCGGCTGTGAGAGCAGCGCGCTACCAGCAAGCCTTGCGCCGCTACCATAGCTGCAAGGTTCATGCCCGAAGCTTTGAGGAAGGCGACCTTGTTCTTCGGCGCGTTCAATCGGCCAAGAATTCCAACAGGTTGACACCAAAGTGGGAAGGCCCTTATCGGGTAATATGAGTCACCAGGCCCGGCGCAGTCCGCCTGGAGACCGAAGATGCCATTCCGGTGAGTAACTCCTGGAACATTGAGCATCTTCGCAAGTTTTACCCATGAGGCGCGGCTTGTCGGGCCCCCTGGCAAGCCACCTTTTGTACGAGCTTTGCCGATGACGCATGTAACCCTGTGTACAAAGCCAGGTGCAGACCCTGAGCATAAATAAATGAAGCGCTGGCGCCCTAAGTTATAGCATGCATGCTAGGTCGAGTCTCGTCCTTGGTTAGGGTTGATAGTGCTTAGCAGCGACTAACCCCTAGCTTAGTGGTCGAGTGTGCGTCTCTTTGTCTTTCTTTTGTCTTCTTTGGTTCACAGGGCACACAAATATCCGTGCTGAACCACTTGGGGAGAAAAAAAAGAGGAACATACCAGCATCTAGCCCCCTGCAAGCCAGTATTGCCGGGGGCTGCAAGAGCAAAGATTCACCCACGGCGAACCAGGGTTGCCGGGGACTGCAGCTTCAGATAAGTTCTTCATCCCTTATCATGCATTTCATTATGGACTAAGGTATGTGAAACCTTGTTTTCCCCTAAGCTACCGTGCTCCCCTAACTCTAGGCCCTAGGGCTCGTTCCTGGGGCCAAGTTGGGTCGTAGTCGCGGCAGCGAAAGGATGAAACAAGCAGCCTGAACCCGCCTCATCCCTGCCTCCGCCAAAGGCGTGAGGAAGGTCGAGTGAAGTGGGGAGACGGCAAGGCCTGTTGCCGGGCAAAGAAATGTTTATCTTGAAGATATCAAGGATTTACTCCTTGTCATGGGTTCCACCCGCAAACAAATGACCCGGCAAGCATCCCTTTTTCATTAAAAAAACATTCCACTCAGGTACAGTCCATAGGGAATGAAAAACATGAATGATGGGATTACAAGTTATAAATTCAGCAAAGGCCCGAAGGCTTACAAACTAAAAAGAGATAAGGTGCCCGTAATCCCTTTCTTGTCCCTCTCCTCAGGAGGCAGGTCAAGGAGGCGAAAAGGACAAAAGGAGCGCCTAGGCGAGCTACGGGTGGCAGAAGACACCAAGAGAACATCTTGGTGGCCGTCCAAAGGCTGGATGGTGATGGCGGTGCCAGAAGTAGAGCTCGAAGACGAGGCGGCAGGACGTCAGCATGCGTCACAGGCATCGGTGCCCACGTACTCCGACTTGACGGCCTTGCCACCAGCCCTCTTCCTCTTTCGCAGCCTCCCAACGCCAGCCGCCCAAGGAGACGACCCCGAGAAGTTCAGGGAGCCGGCGACGCGGATGATGGGGTCGCCGGTGCCGCATGGAGCGGCACCCGACACCTAATCGGACCCGTCATCCTGCCGCCTACTACCCACGCCGTCGCTGCCGCTGTTCTCCTCGTCACTCCCGCCCGAGGAGGAGTCTTCACTATCAGAAGAGCTCTCCACGCAGCACCTTGCACGGGTCCCAAAGCACCCGAAGACCTTGACGGAGAGAAGGCCACCCTCCATCAGCTTAAAATGGAGAGTGAGCCCCTCCATCAAGCGGTGGATATGAGCAAACGTCTTCCATCCCCGACAAAGATACATCACGTGAGGGGCGGGGAAGTCGACGCGGACCCGCATGCCACTGATCCCGCAGCCCCTCATGTGCAGCCGCAACGATTCCGGCGGATCCAGCTCCATCTCCCGCGCAAATGGAGTCGGGAGACGAAGTTGACGGCACGGTGGCCGGCGCAGCCTGACGAAGAACTCACAAGGGTAATCCCCAACATGGCCCTCCATTGGAGGAGGAGCTGCTGGCGGAGGAAGGCCGGCGCGCCGCCCCGTCCTCCTCTTCCCCGAGCGCCCCGGCCTCACCCCCTCCCCCTTCCCCTCGCGGTTGGCTCTGTCACCACAGGCGCGGGAGAAGGAGGGACGTGTTATCGAGCGGCGACCCTCGCCGCCACTGTTGACGGACCGGGATTCCCTCTCTCCATGACGGACGGAAGGGAGGAGCAGAAGCTGAAGGAAGAAGAAGATGAAAGAATGTGGGACGCCATCCCCCCTCCCGCTATTTATAAAGGATCGGGGTTGGGGCTCGGCCGCCCCGCTCGGACAATCAAGATACGGAAGACGCAGGGAGCCAGGACCGACCCGCCGCCCCAACAAGCAACGACCCGGTTTCCCGCCTCCACCGTTTGCCACCCCAGGCGCATGGGAGACACGTGGCGGATGTGCAGAACCGAGGGGACGGGTGAGACGACCACTCCCCACCCCGTGATCGTGGGGAGTGGACGCCTTGAAGACCGCGCCTCAGCCCCATTCAGTAAATGGGCCGCGCCTCCACGCCTCCCTTCGTTTATGGGGAAGGCGCGAACTGCCCCTTTACTATGATGTGATGCATGCCTGCGGGAACCAACCCCACGCATGCCGCCCACATCACACGCGCCTCCCCATGCCGCGCCACGCGCGGGAGTCATGGGAAGCGTAGCGCGCGAAGAACCTTACCGCGGTAAAAACCGCCCTGCCTGCCCGCACACCATTTTTGGGCCTAGCCCAACAACGCGTTGCGCTTATGTGTGGCCCAGGCCCGGGGGCTCCTGTCAGTGTACAAAAAGAGGGGTACACTTTTTGTACCCCTATAACTATGCACGGGCAGTCTGAGCCACGGGCACCACCACACCAAGCAAGGCAAGGGAGGTGAGCCAGGGTAAGACCGAAGCTCAAGAGAACTACGACGCCAAGGCCAAGACCACGAAGAGCAAAGGGGACGAAGCGGACTCCCTAGCAAGATCCTTGCCGGGAGACAGTTCTAGCAGCCCCAGCAAGACCCTTGCCGCGGCGACTCGTCCCGCGCCTACGGAGCAAATCACCCTTCAGTCCACTGCCCCCAAAGGGCAAGGATTCGGGAGACATCCCCGTGGCGGCATGCAGATCTTCGTGAAGACATTCAAGATCAGATACGCACTAAGGAGACGACAACCCTTGGCGGGATCCCAGCCGAGGAAGACCACAAGGCCCCCGGCAAGCGGCTTGCCGGGGATGATAGCAGGCGCCTCGGCAAGACCCTTGCCGGGGCCCCGGCAAGGCCCTTCCCGAGGACACCCACGGGGCCACAATCAGGCCCATGCCGACTAAACCTCCACCACCGCATGCATGAAGCTGCCGACCCAACCAGCTGGGCAGGCACCTGCGTGGCGGCATGCAGAACTTCGTGAAGACCCACCACTGTGCCACCTCAGCTGCCTGCATACCTACGTGGCATCTCAGGCATCGCTGGCCAGGGTGCGTGTCGACACAAGAAGGAGCGGCGACGGACGAGACAGATCTCTCCCCCGTCCCCGATAAAGCAAGGACACCTAAGCAAGACGCATTAAATGCGCCTTGTCATGTAATGCGAGGGATAACCTTGCATCACTGTACCCTTTCCACCTCTTGTGTACCACTGTGGCAACCCCTTTTTTCTATAAAAGGAGGCCCGAGGCGACCAGGAGAAGGATTCGGCTTTTTGGAGCTCCTCACGCCCCATAGCTAGCTGAAGAACAGAGATATACAATCCACCAAAGCAGGAGTAGGGTTTTACGCATCCTCGCGGCCCGAACCTGGATAAACGAACCGTATGCTACCTGTTAGATCCGCTCTTCTCACGACCCCGCACGACGCTAACCACAGTAGGGATTCTTGTGATCTCATAGGTGTCGTTCCCACCGACACTGGTCGAATGGAATTGGGTTATCCTAGTGGAATTGTTGGTCGAGTGGGTTGCACTCTGAGGAGATTCTAGTCGGTGGAAACTGCTGTGCGTTGAATGTTGTTGATCTTTGGGTAGTGTCCTTGGGAAGGGTGTCTAGGTCATGCCTATTACCCTACCCTAGGTTCATGTCATCGTCAGTGCCCCCGCCTCCGTATATAAAGGGGGAAGAGAGGAGGCCGACCCCTAGGGGCGCGCCAAGTGTGGGGAGTCCTACTAGGACTCCCTAGTCCTAGTAGGATTCCCCTCTCCTTTTTCCTTTTCCGGAGTAGCAAAGGGGAAAAGAGAGAACGAGTAGGAGAGGGAAAGGGGGGGCGGCGCCCCCACCCCTTGTCCAATTCGGATTGGCAAGGGGGGCGCGCGCCACCTCCTGGCCGGCCCTCTCTCTTCTCCACTAAGTCCCATGATGGCCCATTAACTTCCGGGGGGGGGGGTCGGTAACCCCCGGTACTCCGAAACTTAACCGAAACTTCCCGAAACCATTTCGGTGTCCGAATGTAACCTTCCAATATATAAATCTTTACCTCTCGACCATTTCGAGACTCCTCGTCATGTCTGTGATCTCATCTGGGAATCCAAACAAACTTCGGTCATCAAATCACATAACTCATAATACAAATCGTCATCGAATGTTAAGCGTGCGGACCCTACGGGTTTCAGAACTATGTAGACATGACCAGGACACATCTCCGGTTAATAACCAATAGCGGAACCTGGATGCTCACATTGGCTCCTACATATTCTATGAAGATCTTTATCGGTCAAACCGCATAACAACATACGTGATTCCCTTTGTCATCGGTATGTTACTTGCCCTAGATTCAATCATCGGTATCATCATACCTAGTTTAATCTTGTTACCGGCAAGTCTCTTTACTCATTCCGTAATGCATCATCTCATAATTAACTCATTAGTCACATTGCTTGCAAGCCTCATAATGATGTGCATTACCGAGAGGGCCCAGAGATACTTCTTTGATACACAAAGTGACAAATCCTAATCTCAATCTATGCCAACTCAACAAATACCATCGGAGACACCTGTAGAGCATCTTTATAATCACACAGTTATGTTGTGACATTTGATAGCACATAAGGTGTTCCTCCGGTATTCGGGAGTTGCATAATCTCATGGTTAGAGGAACATGTATAAGTCATGAATAAAGCAATAGCAATAAAACTAAACTATCATTATGCTAAGCTAACGGATGGGTGTTGTCCATCACATCATTCTCTAATGATGTGATCCCATTCATCAAATGACAACACATGTTATGGTCAGGAAACTTAACCATCTTCTATTAACGAGCTAGTCAAGTAGAGGCATACTAGGGACACTCTGCTTGTCTATGTATTCACACATGTACTACGTTTACGGTTAATACAATTCTATCATGAATAGTAAACATTTATCATGATATAAGGAAATCTAAATAACAACTTTATTATTGCCTCTAGGGCATATTTCCTTCAATCTCCCAGTTGCACAAGAGTCAATAAATGGATTACATAGTAATGATTCAAACACCCAAGGAGTCTTTGTGATGATAATGTTTTGCTCGTGAGAGAGGCTTAGTCAACGGGTCTGCAACATTCAGATCCGTATGTATTTTGCAAATCTCTATGTATCCCTCCTTGACTTGATCGCGGATGGAACTGAAGCGTCTCCTGATGTGTTTGGTTCTCTTGTGAAATCTGGATTCATTCGCTAAGGCAATTGCTCCAGTATTGTCACAAAAGATTTTCATTGGACCTAATGCACTAGGTATTACACCTAGATCGGATATGAACTCCTTCATCCAGACTCCTTCATTTGCAGCTTCCGAAGCAGCTATGTACTCCGCTTCACACGTAGATCCCGCCATGATGCTCTGCTTGGAACTGCACCAACTGATAGCTCCACCATTCAATATAAACACGTATCCGGTTTGTGACTTAGAGTCATCGGGATAAGTGTCAAAGCTTGCATCGACGTAACCATTTACGACGAGCTCTTTGTCACCTCCATAAATGAGAAACATATCCTTAGTCCTTTTCAGGTATTTCAGGATGCTCTTGACCGTTGTCCAGTGATCCACTCCTGGATTAGTTTGGTACCTCCCTGCTAAACTTATAGCAAGTCACACATCAGGTCTGGTACACAGCATTGCATACATGATAGAACCTACGGCTGAAGCATAGGGAATGACTTTCATTTTCTCTGTATCTTCTGCAGTGGTCGGGCATTGAGTCTAACTCAACTTCACACCTTGTAACACGAACAAGAACCCTTTCTTTGATTGATCCATTTTGAACTTCTTCAAAACTTTATCAAGGCATGTGCTTTGTGAAAGTCCAATTAAGCGCCTTGATCTATCTCTATAGATCTTGATGCCCAATATATAAACAGCTTCACCGAGGTCTTTCATTGGAAAATTCTTATTCAAGTATCCTTTTATGCTATTAAGAAATTATGTACTATTTCCAACCAACAATATGTCATTCACATATAATATTAGAAATGCTACAGACCTCCCACTCACTTTCTTGTAAATACAGCCTTCTCCAAAAGTCTGTATCAAAGTATATGCTTTGATCACACTATCAAAGCATATATTCCAACTCCGAGAGGCTTGCACCAGTCCATAAATGGATCGCTGGAGCTTGCACACTATGTTAGCACCTTTAGGATCGACAAAACCTTCTGGTTGCATCATATACAACTCTTCTTTAAGGTATCCATTAAGGAATGCAGTTTTGACATCCATTTGCCAAATTTCATAATCATAAAATACAGCAATTGCTAACATGATTCGGAAAGACTGAAGCATTGCTACGGGTGAGAAAGTCTCATCGTAGTCAACTCCTTGAACTTGTAAAAAACCTTTCGCAACAAGTCGAGCTTTATAGACAGTAACATTACCATTAGCATCAGTCTTCTTCTTGAAGATCCCTTTATTCTCTATGGCTTGCCGATCATCGGGAAATCAACCAAAGTCCACACTTTGTTCTCATACATGGATCACATCTCAGATTTCATGGCCTTAAGCCATTTCGCGGAATCTGGGATCATCATTGCTTCCTCATAGTTCGTAGGTTCATCATGGTCAAGTAACATGACCTCCAGAACAAGATTACCATACCACTCTGGTGCGGACATTACTCTGGTTGACCTACGAGGTTCAGTAGTAACTTGATCTGAAGTTTCATGATCATCATCATTAGCTTCCTCACTAATTGGTGTAGGAATCACTGGAACTGATTTCTGTGATGAACTACTTTCCAATAAGGGAGAAGGTACAATTACCTCATCAAGTTCTACTTTCCTCCCAATCACTTCTTTCGAGAGAAACTCCTTCTCTAGAAAGAATCCATTCTTAGCAACGAATATCTTGCCTTCGGATCTGTGATAGAAGGTGTACCCAAGAGTTTCCTTTGGGTATCCTATGAAGACACATTTCTCTGTTTTGGGTTCGAGCTTATTAGGTTCAAGATTTTTCACGTAAGCATCACAGCCCCAAACTTTAAGAAATGACAGCTTAGGTTTCTTGCCAAACCACAGTTCACATGGTGTCGTCTCAATGGATTTAGATGGTGCCCTATTTAATGTGAATGTAGCCGTCTCTAAAGCATAACCCCAAAAAGATAGCGGCAAATCAGTAAGAGACATCATAGATCGCACCATATCCAATAAGCATGGTTACACGTTCGGACACACCATTACGCTGTGGTGTTCCAGGTGGCGTGAGTTGCGAAACTATTCCACATTGTTTCAAATGAAGACCAAACTCATAACTCAAATATTCACCTCCACGATCAGATCATAGAAACTTTATTTTGTTGTTACGATGATTTTCCACTTCACTCTGAAATTCTTTGAACTTTTCAAATGTTTCAGACTTATTTTCATCAAGTAGATATACCCATATCTGCTCAAATCATTTGTGAAGGTCAGAAAATAACGATACCCGCTGTGAGCCTCAACACTCATCGGACCGCATACATCAGTATGTATTATTTCCAATAAGAAAGTTGCTCGCTCCATTGTTCCGGAGAACGGAGTCTTAGTCATCTTGCCCATGAGGCATGGTTCGCAAGCATCAAGTGATTCATAATCAAGTGATTCCAAAAGCCCATCAGCATGGAGTTTCTTCATGCGCTTTACACCAATATGACCTAAATGGTAGTGCCACTAATAAGTTGCACTATCATCATTAACCTTGCATCTTTTGGCTTCAATATTATGAATATGTGTATCACTAAAATTGAGATTCAACAAAAACAGACCACTCATGAAGGGTGCATGACCATAAAAGATATTGGTCATATAAATAGAACAACCATTATTCTCTAATTTAAATGAATAGCCGTCTCACATCAAAAAAGATCCAGATATAATGTTCATGCTCAATGCTCGCACCAAATAACAATTATTTAGGTCTAAAACTAATCCTGACGGTAGATGTAGAGGTAGCGTGCCGACAGCGATCACATCGACTTTGGAACCATTTCCCACGTGCATCGTCACCTCGTCCTTAGCCAATCTTTGTTTAATCCATAGCCCCTGTTTCGAGTTACAAATATGAGCAACGGAACCAGTATCAAATACCCAGGCGCTACTACGAGCATTAGTAAGGTACACATCAATAACATGTATATCAAATACAGCTTTCACTTTGCCATCCTTCTTATCCGCCAAATACTTGGGGCAGTTCCGCTTCCAGTGACCAGTCCCTTTGCAGTAGAAGCACTCAATCTCAGGCTTAGGTCTAGACTTGGGCTTCTTCCCTTGAGCAGCAAGTGCCTTGTTGTTCTTCTTGAAGTTCCCCTTCTTCCCTTTGCCCTTTTTCTTGAAACTAGTGGTCTTGTTAACCATCAACACTTGATGCTCCTTCTTGATTTCTACCTCCGTAGCCTTTACCATCGCATATTATAGTTCATCACCAAGCTCTTGTAGCTTGGTGGCAGTGATTGAAGAACTCTGTCAATGACACTGTCATCAGGAAGAATAACTCCTAGTTGAGTCAAGTGGTTGTGGTACCCAGACATTCTGAGTAGATGTTCACTGACAGAACTATTCTCCTCCATCTTGCAACTGTAGAACTTATTGGAGACTTCATATCTCTCAATCCGGGCATTTGCTTGAAATGTTAACTTCAATTCCTGGAACATCTCGTATGCTCCATGACGTTCAAAATGTCTTTGAAGTCCCAATTCTAAGCCGTAAAGCATGGCACAATGAACTATCGAGTAGTCATTAGCTTTGCTCTGCCAGACGTTCATAACGTCCGGAGTTGCTCCTGCAGCGGGTCTTGCACCTAGCGGTGCTTCCAGGACGTAATTCTACTATGCAGCAATGAGGATAATCCTCAAGTTACGGACCCGGTCCGTGTAGTTGCTACCATCATCTTTCAACTTAGCTTTCTCTAGGAACGTATTAAAATTCAAGGGAACGGTAGCACGGGCCATTGATCTACAACAACATAGACATGGAAATACTATCAGGTACTAAGTTCATGATAAATTAAAGTTCAATTAATCATATTACTTAAGAACTCCCACTTAGATAGACATCCCTCTAGTAATCTAAATGATCACCTGGTCCATATCAACTAAACCATGTCCGATCATCACGTGAGATGGAGTAGTTTTCAATGGTGAACATCACTATGTTGATCATATCTACTATATGATTCACGTTCGACCTTTCGGTCTCAGTGTTCCGAGGCCATATCTGCATATGCTAGGCTCGTGAAGTTTAACCCGAGTATTCTGCATGTGATAAACTGGCTTGCACCCGTTGTATGTGAATGTAGAGCTTATCACACCCGATCATCATGTGGTTTCTCGGGACGACGAACTATAGCAACGGTGCATACTCAGGGAGAACACTTGTACCTTAAAATTTAGTGAGGGATCATCTTATAATAGTACCGCCATACTAAGTAAAATAAGATGCATAAAGGATAAACATCACATGCAATCAAAATATGTGACATGATATGGCCATCATCATCTTGTGCCTTTGATCGCCATCTCCAAAGCACCATCATGATCTCCATTGTCACCGGCTTGACATCTTGATCTCCATCTTAGCACCGTTGTCGTCTCGCCAACTATTGTTTCCACGACTATCGCTACCGCTTAGTGATAAAGTAAAGCAATTACATGGCGATTGCATTTCATACAATAAAGTGACAAGCGTAAGGCTCCTTCCAGTTCCCGATAACTTTTACAAAACATGATCATCTCATACAACAATTTATATCTCATCACGTCTTGACCATATCACATCACAACATGCCCTGCAAAGACAAGTTAGATGTCCTATACTTTGTTGTTGCAAGTTTTACGTGGATGCTACGAGCTTCTAGGAAGAACCGTTCTTATCTACGCATCAAAACCACAACGATTTTTCATCAAGTGTGCTATTTTAACCTTCAACAAGGACCGGCCGTAGTCAAACTTGATTCAGCTAAAGTTGGCGAAACATACACCCGCCGGCCACCTGTGTGCGAAGCACATCGGTAGAACTAGTCTCATGAACGCGGTCATGTAATGTCGGTCCGGGCCGCTTCATCCAATAATACTGCCGAATCAAAGTAAGACATCGGTGGTAAGCAGTATGACTATTATCACCCACAACTCTTTGTGTTCTACTCGTGCATATAACATCTAAGCATAGACCTGGCTCAGATGCCACTGTTGGGGAACGCAGTATTTCAAAAAAATTACTATGAACACGCAAGATCTATCTAGGAGATGCATAGTAACAAGACGGGAGAGTGTGTCCACATACCCTCGTAGATCGAAAGCGGAAACATTTAGTAACATGGTTGATGTAGTCGAACATCTTCACGATTCAACCGATCCAAGTACCGAATGTATGGCACCTCCGTGTTCAGCACACGTTCAGCACGATGACGTCCCTTGAGCTCTTGATCCAGCTGAGGACGAGGGATAGTTCTGTCAGCACTACGGTGTGGCGACGGTGATGATGAAGTTACCGGCACAGGGCTTCGCCTAAGCACTACGACGATATGACCGAGGTGTGTAACTGTGGAGGGGGGCACCGCACACAGCTAAGAGAAGACTTGTTGTCCTTTGGGGTGCCCCTCGCCTCCGTATATAAAGGGGGAGGAGAGGAGGCCTCCCCCTAGGGGCGCACCAAGTGTGGGGAGTCCTACTAGGACTCCCTAGTCCTAGTAGCATTCCCCTCACCTTTTTCCTTTTCCGAAGTAGCAAAGGGGGAAAGAGAGAAGGAGTAGGAGAGGGAAAGGGGGGCGCCGCCCCCACCCCTTTTCCAATTAGGATTGGCAAGGGGGGTGCGCCACCTCCTGGCAGCCCTCTCTCTTCTCCACTAAGGCCCATGATGGCCCATTAACTTCTCGGGGGGGGGGGTCCGGTAACCCCCGGTACTCCGAAACTTCCCGAAACCATTCCGATGTCCGAATGTAACCTTCCAACATATGAATCTTTACCTCTCGACCATTTCGAGACTCGTCGTCATGTTCGTGATCTCATCCGGGACTCCGAACAAACTTTGGTCATCAAATCACATAACTCATAATACAAATCGTCATCAAACGTTAAGCGTGCAGACCCTACAGGTTCGAGAACTATGTAGACATGACCGAGACACATATCCGATCAATAACCAATAGTGGAACCTGGATGCTCATACTAGCTCCTACATATTCTACGAAGATCTTTATTGGTCAAACCACATAACAACATATGTCATTCCCTTTGTCATCGGTATGTTACTTGCATGAGATTCGATTGTCGGTATCATCATACCTAGTTCAATCTCGTTATCGGCAAGTCTCTTTACTCATTCTGTAATGCATCATCCCGTAAATAACTCATTAGTCACATTGCTTGCAAGGCTCATAGTGATGTGCATTACCGAGAGGGCCCAAAGATACCTCTCCGATACACGGAGTGACAAATCCTAATCTCGATCTATGCCAACTCAATAAATACCATCGGAGACACCTATAGAGAATCTTTATAATCACCCAGTTATGTTGTGACGTTTGATAGCACACAAGGTGTTCCTCCGGTATTTGGGAGTTGCATAATCTCATAGTCAGAGGAACATGTATAAGTCATGAAGAAAACAATAGCAATAAAACTAAACAATCATTATGCTCAGCTAATGGATGGGTCTTGTCCATCACATCATTCTCTAATGATGTGATCCCGTTCATCAAATGACAAAAAATGTCTATGGTCAGGAAACTTAACCATCTTTGATTAATGAGCTAGTTAAGTAGAGGCATACTAGGGACACTCTGCTTGTCTATGTATTCACACATGTACCACGTTTCCGGTTAATACAATTCTAGCATGAATAATAAACATTTATCATGATATAAGGAAATTATAAATAACAACTTTATTATTGCCTCTAGGGCATATTTCCTTCATGCAAAGCCTGCTAAAGAAATGGACATTTTACTTTATCATACGCTTTCTCAAAATCCACTTTGAAAACCATGCCATCCAGGTTTTTCATGTGGATTTCATGGAGCGTTTCATGTAGGACCACAACCCCTTCTAGGATGTTTCTATCCGGCATGAAAGCAGTTTGAGATGGTTGCACCATAGAATGCACAATCTGTGTGAGCCTATTAGTCCCAACCTTGGTGAAAATTTTAAAGCTGGCATTAAGAAGACAGATCAGCCTGAACTTCTCAATCCACACGGCCTTTGTTTTCTTAGGAAGCAAAGTAATCATTCCGAAATTCAAGTGAAACAGCTGCAACTGTCCAGAGAATAAATCATGGAACATGGGGAGCAACTCACCCTTAATGATGTGCCAACACTTTTTATAAAACTCCGCCGAAAAACCATTCAGCCCTGGAGCTTTATTATTCTTCATTTGTGAAATTGCCTCAAACACCTATTTCTTCGAAAATGGGGCGGTCAAAGTACCGCTCTCATCTGCTGCTAGTTGAGGGACAGCCTCAACCCTCGACTCATCTAAGGATACAAAATTATCCGCAGGTGGCCCAAACAACTACTTATAGTATTTGGTGATGTATAATTTTAGGTTCTCCCATCCTAAAATCGTCCCCTCCTCTTGCTCGAGCTGAAAGATTCTCTTCTTTAGATGATTGCCATTCGCAATCATATGGAAGAATTGAGTATTGTCGTCCCCTTGGACGATTTTGCAAACTTTAGCTCGCAATGCCCACTTCAATTCCTCCTCTCAAAGCAGTTCTTTCAGTCTCATTTCCGCCTCCACTTTAGTTTCTAGCTCCCTGGTATCTAGAATGGAGGACTCGGCTTTTAAATCTAGGGATTGAATAAGGAGAAGGAGCCTTTCGTTTCAACCTTATATATCCCACTCAAATGTTTGGCCCAACCATGCAAAAATTGTCTTAGGTGCCTAATCTTATTCTGCCATCTTTCAACATTCAACCTCCCTCCTGAATCTTTAGCCCATTCTCTTGCTATCAGATCCAAGCCCTTCTCTTTCAAACCATGCTAATTCGAAAGAGAAAGTGTTTTTGTTTCCCACATGCGTTGCCTCTCTAGAGTCAACCAGCAATGGGGTATGGTCGGAGATCGCACGTGACAACGCTTGGACCGTCACCAGAAGAAACTTATGCTCCCATTCGACACTAGCAAGAACACGATCCAACTTCTCAAACGTCGGGATTGGTAACTGATACGTCTCCAACTAATCTATAATTTTTGATTGTTACATGCTATTATATTACCCGTTTTGGATGTTTATGGGATTTATTATACACTTTTATATTATTTTTGGGACCGACCTATTAACCGGAGGCCTGGCCCAAAATGTTGTTTTATTGCCAATTTCAGTGTTTCGAAGAAAAGGAATATCAAACGATGTCCAAAGGGAATGAAACCTTCGGGAGAGTTATTTTTGGAACGAAAGCAATCCAGGAGACTTGGAGTAGACGTCAGGGAAGCTTCGAGGTGGCCACGAGGCAGGGAGGCGCGCCTGCCCCCCTGGGCGCGCCCCCCACCCTGGTGGGCCCCTTGTGGCTCCCCTGACCGACTTCTTTTGCCTATATATGTCTGTATACCCTAAAAACATCGGGGAACAGAATAGATCAGGAGTTCTGCAGCCAGAAGCCTCCGTAGCCACCGAAAACCAATCTAGACCCGTTCCAGCACCCTGCCGGAGGGGGGAGTCCCTCTCCGGTGGCCATCTTCATCATCCCGACGCTCTCCATGACGTGGAGGGAGTAGTTCACCCTTGGGGCTAAGGGTATGTACCAGTAGCTATGTGTTTGATCTCTCTCTCTCTCGTGTTCTTGAGTCGGTACGATCTTGATGTATCGCGAGCTTTGCTATTATAGTTGGATATTATGGTGTTTCTCCCCCTCTACTCTCTTGTAATGGATTGAGTTTTCCCTTTGAAGTTATCTTATCGGATTGAGTCTTTAAGGATTTGAGAACACTTGATGTATGTTTTGCATGTGCTTATCTGTGGTGACAATGGGATATAACATGATCCACTTGATGTATGTTTTGGTGATCAACTTGCGAGTTCCGTGAACTCATGCATAGGGGTTGGCACACGTTTTCGTCTTGACTCCCCGGTAGAAACTTTGTGGCACTCTTTGAAGTTCTTTGTGTTGGTTGAATAGATGAATCTGAGATTGTGTGATGCATATCGTATAATCATAACCATGGATACTTGAGGTGACATTGGAGTATCTAGGTGACATTAGGGTTTTGGTTGATTTGTATCTTAAGGTATTATTCTAGTACGAACTCTATGATAGATCGAACGGAAAGAATAGCTTCATGTTATTTTACTACGGACTCTTGAATAGATCGATCAGAAAGAATAACTTTGAGGTGGTTTCGTACCCTACAATAATCTCTTCGTTTGTTCTCCGCTATTAGTGACTTTGGAGTGACTCTTTGTTGCATGTTGAGGGATAGTTATATGATCCAATTATGTTATTATTGTTGAGGGAACTTGCACTACTGAAAGTATGAACCATAGGCCTTGTTTCAATGCATTGCAATACCTTTTGTGCTCACTTTTATCATTAGTTACCTTGCTGTTTTTATATTTTCAGATTACAAAAACCTTTATCTACCATCCATATTGCACTTGTATCACCATCTCTTCGCGAACTAGTGCACCTATACAATTTACCATTGTATTGGGTGTGTTGGGGACACAAGAGACTCTTCATTATTTGGTTGCAGGGTTGCTTGAGAGAGACCATCTTCATCCTACGCCTCCCATAGATTGATAAACCTTAGGTCATCCACTTGAGGGAAATTTCCTACTGTCCTACAAACCTCAGCACTTGGAGGCCCAACAACGTATACAAGAAGAAGGTTGTGTAGTAGACATCAGTAACGTATTGGCCCAAGTGAATTTTCTACCGGAAAGCTCAATCTCTCTAAGATCCATGATTTCAATGATTGTATTAAACATAAACGACCATCTGCCATCAAAATTATCATTATTTTTTCCTCTTGTCTTCGAATAATATTAAAATTGCCCCAACCAGAATTGGGAGCTGCTTGCTACCACAAATACGAACTAAGTCCGCCAAAAAATCTGGTTTGAGTTTAGGCTGAGCGGCGCCATACACCGCCACCAGTGCCCAATTAAACCCATCGGACTTTGATCTAACCCTAAACTTAACCGCAAAATCTCCCATGACCACATTCCGGACTTCCAAAGAATCACATTTAACCCCAAGTAAAATCCCACCGGATCTTCCTCTTGGAGGTAGAAAATGCCAATCGAAATCAACTCCTCCTGATAAAGTGCTAAGAAATTGGGGGGGTAAAATTGTCCCTTCCAGTTTCGGAGAGGGCGATAAAATCCAACTTGTGTTCTATAGGAGCATCCGCTAGAAACCTTCTTTTAGCCAAGTTCGTAAGACCTCTGCTATTCCAAAAGATTCCTTTCACATTTCATCATGAATTTTTTAGTGGTCCGGATCCTAGCACTTCTATGCATAGCCGAAGCCGGATAAATCTTTCGTTTCCACTTGCGCTTAGGCTTGTTTTGGTCGTCTACCCGGTCCTCACAATCGAGCTAAGTGGACCTAACCACCTGAGTATCTGCAAGAATGGAACCCCTTGGGGATATAGAACACTCGTCCTCCTCTGACTCGGGAAGTGAGGGTGCAAGATCCGCCCAAAAGCTATCAAGTACCCTAACCCCCAACGCATCTATATCGGAATCATTCATAGGTTTTACTGTCACTAAGTTTCAAATCATCTCTAAGGCACACTCCGCCTCAAGATCCAAGATATCATTAACGGATTTAGAAATTTCATTACCATTACTACCTAAAGAAACTCCCAACTGATTTGCATTATGTATAATCTCATCATTAGAAAAATGCAAAATAAAATTGGAAGTGTTGACCGACATACCCGTTGTTACCGCAATGTCATGAAGCTTGGCCACCCGCATGGTGCATCGTAGCTGCATGCCATCAACATCCGGCTGATCCTAGAGTCGGTAGCTCATTCGTCGACCTCCGGACACAGGATTCGGGATCCCTCCGGACGCGATGATGTCGTTCCGCGTAGCCCCATTCGGGGTTAGGCCTCCCGCCCAACCCCCAACAGGGCTCAACTGAGTTGAACCAGCCGGGCTGCTGCCATGTGTCATCGGTCCAACTGGTGGCGCCCTCCCAGCCATCACCGTCTTGGGACCCAAAGCGCCTAGCGGTGCCGGCGTAGGGCCACAGCCAGGGGACGCTGCAGGTGCCGCCGCCCCCAGGGGCTCCAACGGAGAAGAAGGAGCCGAGGCCACCTGCCCACGCCCTCCTCCCGACCTGGCACCCACTAGCGCACTGAACGCTAGCCGCCTCGCAAGGAGCCGCCATGCTCCTCATTTGCTGCGAGGAGCTTCTCTGAGCATGAGAGATGGGGGAACTGGGGGCGCATGCCCATGTAACTCCCTATCCTCGAAGACAAGCTCGGCTCCCTGACCGAGCACTACCGCAGGCATCGCTGAAGATGGTGCACACTCCACCGAGGTCACCTCTTTAGCAAGCACATCCGAGCAACCACCTACTAATGTATCATGACCCACAAAATCAAGAGGAGGTAGTGCATGCTCAAATAGATCATCATGCTCCACCCGATCACTCCATAGTCTAGGAGGAGCAGAAGCAGGCTCAAACGAACCAAATCTCAGTGACTTCGTGGGCGCAGAAGTTTGCGGTGGAGCCCCTTCCCGAGCGCCACCGAGTTGTGCTTTGAACCCGGGGTGATGGACTTATCTCGTCCACCATCATCCTCTCGCGGCTCCTTGTTGTCCGAGCCATCATCCTTATCAACCATATCCACATCATTCCCTGCTAAGGCCTCCGTGAACAGATCAGTGTCCTCAAACTCAATCTCGAGGTTGTATATCATGCCGGCATGCGTTCATTTAACCACATCCGGTACGAACTCAATATCCAAAACACTCACGAGTAACCTTGCCACCCCATTTGCTTGGGTAAACGGCATGTACACCTGCTCGGTCTTTCCAACGAGTGTCCCCAAGCTAGCCGCAACCCTAACATCATTCAGAGGCTTTAACGGTTCCCCTAAGAAACGTAACCAAACCTGAGTAAGTGGCTTGCCCTTTGGCTTGACCTTCTTCCACTCATCAAACTCGAGGATGCACTCTGTGCCAGGCACTCTACACATCCCAAAACTCAGTAGTCTCTGCAGGTCATCTGCTAATGGAAAATCAACCTTGTACACATTGGCCTCGAGTCTAATAAGCTCCCATTGAAAGTTACGTGGAGCCAGCTCATTCAGCCTCTTTAGGATCTGTGCCTCAGACAGGTCTCCTTTAGTCACTTTGACCACCACCGTGGTCGTGCTCTGCGGTGCCTCTGGGACCTCCATCGCACTAGGAGACTCAAAGAATATCAACCGGCGCGGCATACTCCATATATGGTAACTCCCGACATCGGTTCACGCAACAACAGGCACTTCCCTGTAGCATGCACCGGTTTGAGGCATGTGTCACAAAGCTCAGTAACGCATTCTGCAATAAAGTGCCCCTGCTCTCCACAGCGATAACATTAACATCTTCTCCTTTTTACGGGCCCACTTTGTAGCTCTATCTCCATCTGGTTTCTTAGCCACTATGATAGTCCCCGCCACACTAGGCTCGGCCTCAGGCACCGTCGCAGTTGCAAGATCCGTCAACGCGGCCATGACCTGACCAGACAACACTGGCGCCTGCACCGACACAACCACCTCCGAAGAACCAGTCGGCTCTGCGACATCGGAAGCAGTAACGGTAGGCGGTGGAGGTTGTCGGTGGTGGTTCTTGCCTCCGCGGCCACCACGATGACCTCGGTAGACACCTCTCTGCCATTACTCTGGGCCAGATGCCCCCTCAACGAAACCACCCGGATGGCCGTAGAAAGGAAGATCCACTGTGGTTCCGTAATTTCATAGAACTTGGAGAAAAGTCCACTTTTTGTCCCTCAACTCATTGGAAAGGTTTAGTCCCTCAACTCCTAAACTAGTCAACTTGCATCCATAACTCTTTAAACCGGACAAATTTAGTCCCTCGTCTCGGCCGACTATGGGACGAGCACGTCATCCACGAGGTCGGTGCACCCGTTGTCGTACTCATGACATACGCCCTCGGTGATGTCATCGATCATTCCATTGTAGCTGTCGTTGTTCTCCGTGTCGGAGTAGCTCCACGCGAGTTGCCTCTTGTCTCAGTTCATGCCCCTAATGGCGTGCACATCCCGGGAAAGAGGCTTTGACTGCTTTGTACCAATGGCAGCATAATGAGTCCTTTGTCTCAAAAATTCTTCCATCGCAGCAAAAAAGGTTATGAAACTGTCATGGAAACATAATGAGTCCTTTGTCTCAAAAATGTTGCCATGGCAGCAAAAAAGATTATGAAACTGTCATGGAAACATAATGAGCCCTTCAGCTTAAAAATGCTGCCATGGCTGAAAAAATGGCTAAAAATGATGCCATAGCAGCAAAAGTGAGTAGAAAAGCATAATTAGCCCTTTGGCTCAAAAATGCTCTCATGGAAACAAAATGAGCACTTTGGATAAAAAATGTTGCCATGATAGGAAAATGAGCCATTTAGCTCAGAAATGCAAAAAGTTAATGAATGTATTTCATAATTTGCAATTATTTTATACTGGCAATTATTATGAGTGGCATGTAGCAAATGGCAATGGATGCTTGTAATGTTGATACAAGGATGTAGAAAAAAATGGGCCCCAATACTCTATGCAAAATTACATATTAAAAAATGTCTAATTTAGAAAAATGCATGCTAAAAAAGTTACCTAATTCATAGTAGTCCTACCCTACACTACAAAAAATACACTTCCGTGATGATACGTGTTTGTCACATTAGGTCACGTTTTCTGTCATGCATGTACAATCATGACAATTTTATGATAGAATCAAGATAGTCATACATGTGATGTCGTAGAAGTGTTACATGACATTACCAAAATTATCATCACGGAAGTGTCCACTTCCATGACGATAAATCGCGCCTCACAGAAGTGCTTTCGTCAAGGGTGACCGACATGTGGCATCCACCATAATGGAACGTTGTTAAGCTATCGGGTCCAGTTTTGGATCCGATAACCCGCTAACAGCCCCGACCAATGTGGATTTTCCACGTGTAAAATCATCACTAGCTGGAGGAAACACGTGTCGGCTCACCGTTGGGACAGATGTCATCCACTCATTGAACCGAAGGCACCTATGATACATCAACACGTGGCATGGCCGAACAGAGGCCCATTCCTGTGAAAAGGTCGGCCCGTTTGACTTGGTCAAAAGGTGGCGGGCCGGCCCACGGAAAGCCTATTAACGGCTTGTTTACATATAGCCCATTTACAGCCCGCTAACCCAGGACCCGTTACGACCTATCCGAATTAGGCCCAGTAGCGTCATCTGGGCCGTCCAATATGATTCCAGCCCATTTTAAGTTCCGGCCCATGTATGGCCCATGACGTCTTTCAGCCCATATGAGGCCCTTTGTAACTCTTGGCCCATTAACGGCCCATGGTGAAACTGGCCCGTACTAAACAATGTATCACTTTATACCCATTAACGGCCCATTAATCCATTGGGCCGTTTGCAGCCCATGTTATCTTTCGGCCTTCTCAGGGCCCATTTATTCTTGGGCTCATTTCCAGCATTCGGTTACTTACGGCCCGTTACTACCATTTTCTTCTTGTGGGCCAAATTCAGCCCGTGGTTACAGTCGACCCATTTGTGGCCCATTAATACGTTGGGCCGTTTTCATAGCATCATCAAATACAGCCTATTAACGACGACCCGTTATGGTCGGCCCATGAACGGACGACTCCAGCTCTAGCCCATTTACAGCCATAATGCGGACTGTTTTTGGCCCATGTTTGGCTAATCGATCATACGGCCCGTCTAAAGCCTATTGATGGTATGGCCCGTAGAAGGCCCATTGTTTCTACGGCCCGTAGAAGGCCCATTGTTTCTACGGACCATAGAAGGCCCATTGTTTCTACGGCCCGTAGGAAGCCCCGTGTCACTACAGTAAATATATAGTCCATGGCCTGTTAAAGGCGGGAAACTACTATAGGTTTAGACCTGCTAATGGCCCAAGATGATTATAGGCCCACGTTTTGGCCCATATGAGTAACGGGCCGGCCTGAAGACCGACAACACTGAGATCCACTGAACCTTCTAGCCTAAATTACAGCATACTGACCAAAGAATAAACCTAGACTATACAACAAAGAAATTATGGCATATTACATCCACTCGGAATCAAAGTTCGCTAGCGGTGATAATAAAGCGCAACATGACCGCAGATTACATACACTAGGCATCAAAGGTCGCCACCAGTGCATATAAACGCGTCGACAAAAGAATATACAAAATTGAGAGCACTTCAGAAGGCACTAGACCTGGGAAGCTCGGGCCCTGCAAGCAGCCGAACAAGATGATCAGACCTTAGTTGTGTCAATGATAGATGCTTCATCCCTAGCTATATGGCACCATAGTGCGCAAGGCAGTCCCTTGACATCTTCATTACATCTTTGACTTCAAGTCGGAGCTAAGCTGAAGCAAGCCTTTCCTCTTTAAGTTGAGACTAAAGAAGTCGAACTGATTGAGGCAGCGACTGCATAGAGGTTGTCTCACACCTGCTGGTGAGTAGCTTCAACTCACTGTCTTCATCAAGACAGGACCATGGGGTCATCTCGCTATCTTGAAGATGGTTTGGCTCATTATCTTTCCTAAAGTTCTGCCTGGCATAAGAGATACGACTCTGAAAGAGAAACAAGGAGACACGTATTAGGTTTCACAATTATATAAGCAAATAAATGGATCTGTTCTGCATAAGGAACATGCTTTTACAACTACAATTTAAAACTGGTAGTTGTTGCAAACATCCAATCAGATGTAAACAGCAGTGGAGGAAATGATGCCTATCCAAATCTATACTAGAACAAAGTTTGAAGGCTTGAGAAGGATGAACTTACATTATATGTTAACACGGGCTGGGCAAAGCCCTTCTCCATGTTGATGGAAAGATAATTCAATAAATTCCCCAAAGAAAATTCTTTATAAGCATTGCCATTATTCTACATTTTGCAAAGAGTAAATATAGATCAAATAATATTGGAAGAAATAGATGATAATGAAGCTCAGGTACAGACTGATGATACATAATCAAATAGCAATTAATTAAGTACAGCGTTACAAGGCAAAAGGTACTGACAAGAGGAATGCAGACATCAACGTGTGCAGTGGCATTGGCTTTATTCAACATTTTGGTAAGAGTAAATGTATATATAATAATTTGGAGAAAGTGGAGGGCAGGGCAGATAAGATGCAGAGTAATGCTAGACAGTCAACTATCTCGCGATGCATGTATAGTAATACCACCACCGTTCATTATTAGTTGTCGCTCAAATGGATGTATCTAGCACTATGAAGTTCTAAATACATCCAATTGATCAACAATTAATTTGATACAGAGGGAGTACATGACAACAGGTACTTACATGAGCAATCCAAAACTTCATAACCATTATGTTAATTCTACATTTATCTAAGAGTAAATATAGATCTTATAATTTCAAGCAAAGGGAGGATAAAGAAGCGAACATTTACAGTGATGCTACATAATCAAACAGCAACGAGTGTAAGTATGCTGACAAAGGGCAAGAGGTACTGACAAGAGCAATGCAGAGCCCAGTATTGTCGTGAGATCCTATGATCCTTTGAGCAAGGAGATTCATCTGAAATTAGTTTCCATACAAGAGAGAAGGTAAGGCACATGCAAAAATTTAGGAGTTCAAATTTTGAATTGATATCATAGACAGTACCTGACGCTGGGCTGTCAGCAATTCTAATAGGGGTTTGGACACTGGAGTAGGGGTAAAGTATGTTATAGTTGGGCCTGTGTTTTTCTGTGGCTGCTGATCTATCTGATTTAACAGGTATCTCTACCTTTTCCAAATACCTAGTTTGTACTCCTTGAGGATCTGCAATCACCCTCTTCCTTTTGGACATCTATTACGAAAGAACAACATTTGACTGGAAAAACATAGTATGACGACACATGGAATAGGTATAGAAAATGGATAGGTATGGCATATACTCATATATGATGCTTAAACTAAGAAAATGGCGTAACAAAGTAGAAGTAATGCAAGAGGTCAGATGCAAAATATGTGCGACCAATACAACCTTGCCAAGTTAGAGCATGCACCTTGATGGGTGAATAAGATAGGCCATCCTCCACCATGCCAAGTTTGTTAGCCAGTGGATTGTTCCACAATATTCCTCTCGTGCGCCCATTCTCATATTCATTTTGATAATGTTCAATACCTGACATGCATGAAAACATAAAAACAAGTGAGATTGTCTTTGTAATGCAGAAGTGATTCTAATTCAATACTTCCTCCCTGTAAACCCCTTTGTGCTATCTCTGCAAATCTTCTAAGAGGTGCCATGCATGCTGTAATTTGGTGTGTGCATTACTATAATGTGGCCTACTACTCAAAATATGAGAGCTCCAGAAGTGATGATACTTCGCAGATGACAGCTTCAACATATAGTAAAGAAGAACAAGTCGACCTGACCTGACAGATTCAAAATATACTAAGGGAGAATAACTCGACCTGACCAGTCGACCACAAGAGAAGAGGATCATCTTAAAGAAGAGTAGAAGAGCAAGAAGATTGAAGATATTACAAGTCTTTCTATACAATGTCGGTTGGCCACCCATGATGAACCAGAGCGCACAGAGAAATACTATTCCTTCCGGTCTCTCCATATGTGGCTCACATGCATTTCGAAACTAAAGTAGGAACATTTAGCTGACCAATTAAACATCTCTCAGTTTTACTAATATCAGCATAATATCAGATTTGAATTTGTACAACTAAGCTTGTTTAGCTCGATGGGTGGAGTAGTGCTATTACGACACGAACCACGTAGGCTGATCGTGGTCATCATAAAATGGGGAAACCGTAAGCATGATGAGTATAGTGTTGATCATTGCATTGGGATGGTAGATCTGAAGCTGCAAACCGCGCAAAGGGTAGTTAGCAACCGATATTTGCTTTGAAATAACAACTAAGATTTGGTATGGACAAGAAAGTATAGTCAACAAGTGACAAAGAAATGCAATTATGCTGTCTCTCTATATGTCGCGACATGCATTTGGAAACTCAAGTGGGACCTTTAGCTAACCAATTAAATGTGTCTATTAACTAATATCAGTATCATATCACAATCATATTTGAACAACTAAGCTTTGGAATTTTGAGTGTTGTGTTGTTTAGCTTGAAGGGTGGAGTAATGCTAGTATGACAGAAAGCACCTGCGCAGATCATAGTAGAGTAGATAAAAGGGGAAAACCCTAAGCATCAAGAGTAGAATCAGGAAAGTGGAACTAGCTGGACCAGTGGGTGGCGCACATGCTTTTCGAAACGAATATAGGAACATTAGGTGACCAATTAAACGTTCTCTATTTTAGTAATATGAGCATCATATCAGATTCGTATTTCAACACGTAAGCTTTGAAATTATGAGTGGCATGTTGTTTCGCTTGATGGGTTGAGGTCTTGAGGAGCAATGCTAGCACGACACAAAGCAGTGAAGCACCTACGATGATGGTAGTGAATATAAAGGGGGGAAACCATAAGCTTTACGAGTATAGTGACCGTGACATGGCGGATCTGAAGGTGCAAACCGGAAAAAGCTACTTCGCAACTGATGTTTGCATTCAACTAGCCACTACGATTTGGTACGGACAAGAAAAGTACAGTAAACAATTGAAGATCTATTGTCCGGGTGAGATCAATAACTTAAGCACATATGGAAGAGTACCACCTCTCTTGCGACGTCGTGTAGGCCCCTACTGATACGCTGAGGGTGCTGCGGTTGCTATGGCTGTCTGCGGCGGGGAAGAAGACTTTAGATGGCAGACGGCAGGGTTGGGGGATAAATCCTGTTGCCGTGGACGAGGCGGTCGTAGGAGCAGCAACGACAAAGTGGACGATGACTGTCGGCGTTCTGGGAACGGGGGTCCCCAGACTTGCCTGCCTGCGGCCTGCGGCGTGGCTCAAGTGGGGGCCCAGCGCGGCCCATCTTCATCAGCTCAAGCTCAAGACCCTCGCGAGGGGCCCAGCCTCGCAGGGCAGACGACAGAAAGCTTCCTCAAAGGCAGCCTCATCATGCAGGCTCGCGAGGAGGCGGAGAGATCAAGGCGGGGGTACCTCGCGAGGAGCCTGTGACGCAAGCCATGACGATCGAGACCAGGCGGGCGCCGGCCTGCGCAATGTCCTTGTTTCCCCTTTGGTGCAAAGGGGGCAAGCACAAGCCAAGGCATCGAGCAAAGGTTACCATTCCGGTGCAACAAGACCAAGACCAACAGAGCAGCAGGACGGAGGTCACCGTGGAGCCCAAGACGGCGTCATCACCAGGGCTTTTGGCAGCCGAAGACCACCTTTGGTCAGGATAACTTGTACTAGATGTTCCCCTTCAAAATGGCCAATTGTTGGCGCCCTTCCCGCTCATTATTTGGGGAGAGGCCCAGGGCCTCTATAAATAGAGCTAGCCACCACAAAGTAGGGGGACATCGAGAGAGAGACACAACGAGAGATCTGGTAGAACCCTAGCAGAGAGAGAGGCGACTGAACTCGCCCAAGCAGTTCATCGCACCAGCTCAAGAACACCTCTCGCGAGGCCGTTCTTCCCTTGTATTGTTCATCATCAGCCCCTGAGGCAATCCACCACACCACACACTGGAGTAGGGTATTACACCACGACGGTGGCCCGAACCAGTATAAATCTCGTGTCCCTTGTGTTGTTCGTTGTTTCCAGCTTAGATCACGCGACGAGATTGGACGTAGATCGGTAGGGGAGAGATCTCCGTGTGCACCCCAGTGTTCAAACCTCAAGGGTCTGCCGGAACCTAAAATCCAACATTTGGCACGCCAGGTAGGGGTGCACCGAAGTTCTCCCTCCTGACGACCCATTCTCCCCTGACATCGCATTCCGCTCTCATGGCGGAAAACGCGCCGCTCGCTCCAGCAACGGATGCCGACACTGGGGCCAGGGGGCTCCGGGCCTTGGCCCCCGCCTTGCGACAGGTGCAGTGGTCGCGCAAGTTCAAGCCCGAGATGCCGCTGCGCTACAACGGCGCGACAGACCCAATGATTTTCCTGCTAGCATACGAGGAGGCCATCCTCAGAGCCAGGGGCGACGACCGGGTGATAGCCAACTGGTTACCCATGGCCCTCACCAGCGTCCCGCGCACATGGCTCCTCCACCTGCCGACATCTTCTGTCACGTCCTGGGAGGAGCTGCGCGGCCTCTTCCTCGCCCGTTTTGCCGCACCAGCACCGCCCGTCGTCGGGGCTCTCCTGGGTGGCTCCCAGGCACCGCCCTCGAGCCATCATGTCAAGTCGTTCACCCGCCGGATCAGCACCGCCTCGAGCACCGAGAAGCCCCCCGGGCTGGGTGGCGCCCGAGGCTGATCTAACCTTCGACTCAGAGGACCACCCCTTCAAGTGGTCGTCACCAGGACCCTCATCGACGGTGGTGCCGGCCTCAACATGCTCTCGGTGGAGGCCTTCAGCCTCCTCCACGTGCCACTGGAGCGGCTCCAACCCAACAGGCCTTTCTCGGGCGTCGGAGCCGGTTCCACCGACTCCTTGGGACAAATCCGCCTCTCGGTGACCTTCGGCACCTGCGACAACTTCCGCACGGAGCTGATCGACTTCGACATCGCCCCCATTGCTCTCCCCTACAACGCCATCCTCGGATACCCGGCTTTGGCTCGGTTCATGGCAGCAACTCACCCGGCGTACAACCTCATGAAGATGCCTGGGAGCAGCGGCGTCGTCACCATGTCAGGAGACACAAGGGATGCGCTGCAGGTGCTCCAGCTTGTTTTCAGGGCAGCCGCGGTGGCATAGCCCACTAGCACCGATGCCCTTGAGCACAAGGGGGCTGCGCCGGCTAAAAAGAAGCAGATGTTCACCCAACACAAGGCAGAAACCAAGCAGGTACCAGTCGACGAGGACGGGTCCACCGGCGCCACCTTCACCATAGGGGCCAACCTCAAGCCCAAGCAGGAGAAGGCCCTGGTGAGGTTCCTATGTGCGAACAAGAAGGTGTTGGCGTGGGAACCTGATTAGTTAGCAGGGGTCCTAAGGGAAGTGATTGAGCATCACCGCAACGTGTGCCCCAATGTGCGCCCCGTGAAGCAGAAGGCAAGGCGGCAGTCCACTGAGAAACAGGCTCTCATCGTTCAAGAGACCCAGAAGCTAGAGGCGGCAGGAGTTATCCGCGAGGTCCGCTACCCTGATTGGCTGGCCAATCCGGTCGTTGTGCCAAAAAAGGGAGGAAAGAAGCGCATGTGCGTCGACTTCACCAACCTCAACAAGGCCTGCCCGCAGGATCCATTTCCGCTCCCCCGCATTGACCAGATAGTCGACTCCACCGCAGAATGTGACTTATTGTGCTTCCTAGATGTCTTCTCGGGCTATCACCAGATCAAGATGAAGGTAGAAGATGTGGAAAAGACGGCTTTCCTGACCCCGTGTGGGGTGTACTACTATACGTGCATGCCATTTGGGTTGCGCAACGCAGGCGCGACCTCTCAGCGGCTGATGCACAGCGCCTTGGGCCGGCAGCTCAGAAGGAACGCTGAAGCTTATGTCGATGGCATTGTGGTAAAGTCTCGTGAGGCAGGAACCCTGATACAGGACCTAGAGGAAACCTTTGCGAGCCTCAACGAAGTGGACCTATGGCTCAACCCGGAGAAGTGCGTGTTTGGAGTCCCCTCGGGCAAGCTCCTGGGTTTCCTCGTGTCCCACAGGGGCATCGAGGCCAACCCGGAGAAGGTCAAGGCAGTCGAAGATATGAGCCTGCCAAGGACCCCTCAGAGAAATGCAGAAGATCATCGGGTGTGTAACTGCGCTGGGGCGCTTCATCTCCAAGCTGGGGGAACGAGCGCTGCCCTTCTTCAAGCTGATGAAGAAAAAGGGCCCCTTCGAATGGACTGAAGAGGCCGACAAGGCATTCCAAGACCTCAAGAGGTACCTTACCAGTCCACCAGTGATGGTAGCTCCGCGTCCTGAGGAGCCCCTAGTGCTCTACCTCGCGGCCACCCCTTACTCCGCTAGCGCAGCCCTGGTGGCGGTTAGGGAGGAGCGATGTGCCAAGGCCGCATCGACTGTCCGAACCAAAGCAAAGCAGAGCCAGGAGGGCCTCGTGAAGGCCGCAACTGCAGCCGGAAAGGAACAGCCACAGCAGGAGGACGCACCCGGAGCAGGAGAGGCCTCTTTAGGCGACCAAGCACTGGGAGCTCCATCGTCTCAAGAGACGCCTCGGCCTCTGGAGGACGCAAGCTGCGCCAGCACCCTCAACCTCGTCGAGCACCCCATGTACTTCGTCAGCACGGTGCTACGGGACGCAAGGGCACGGTATCCCATGCCTCAAAAACTCCTCCTCGTGCTACTAGTGGCCTCACGCAAGTTGTGCCACTACTTCCAAGGCCATCCCATCAAAGTCGTCTCAGCATACCCCTTGGAAAGAGTACTCAGGAGCCCCAACTCGGCTGGGAGGGTTGCTGAATGGAACATTGAACTACAGGCATTTCAGCTGGAATTCAGCACGACCAGAGTCATCAAGGGAGCCGCACTTGCGGATTTCGTGGCAGAATGGGCAGAAGCGCCGGGTCTCGAGGCAGGCGAAGACCGATCGCTTTCCCCGGGAAGTGAAGTATCGGACAGCTAGGTCATGTACTTCGATGGGGCGTTCTCCCGACGCGGTGCGGGAGCTGGCGTTGTGCTCATATCCCCTACTCAAGGCAAACTCTACTACGCCGTACAACTCTGCTTCCAGCATGGAGAAAAGGTCTCCAACAACATAGCGGAGTACGAAGGCCTAATAGCAGGCTTGAAGTCCGCAATTGCCTTAGGGGTGAAGCACCTCATCATCAAGGGCGATTCGCAGCTCCTCGTCAACTTCTCCAACAAGATATACGAGCCAAAGGACGAGCACATGGAAGCCTACCTCGCTGAGGTTCGCAAGATGGAGAAACAGTTCTGGGGGCTGGAGTTGCAGCATGTGCCTCGCGGCACCAATCAGGAGGCTGATGACATTGCCAAGAGGGCATCTAGGCGGCTGCCTCAGGAGCCTGGCGTCTTTGAGGAGCAGCTCTTCAAACCCTCGGCGGTGCCGTCACTATCGAGCACGGCGCAACCAAGGGAGGAGCTCCCTCAGCCACCAGCCTCAGGAGCCCTGGTCTGCGGCCCGGCCTCAGGGGCATGCCTGCTCCTGGCGTTAGAGCCTCCAGAAGGGTGGTGGATCCCGGAGCTCAAGAACTACCTGATGCAAGGGACTCTACCGGAGAATGAGGAGGAAGCGGAGCGTGTGGCGCGGCAGGCCACGGCTTATTGCATCAAGGATGGAGAGCTTTACAGGAAGCAACCAAATGACGTGTCCCTACGTTGCATCTCCCGAGAACAAGGGAAGGAGCTACTCGCGGACATACACGCGGAGACTGCGGGCACCACTAGTCGTCACGAACCCTCGTTGGCAAGGCGTTCCATAGTGGATTATACTGGCCCACGGCGCTCAACGACGCCGTTGAGCTGGTGAAGGCTTGCGAGGCCTGCCAATTTCATGCTAAGCAGATCCATCAGCCTGTGGGGGGTCTACAGACTATAACCCTCTCATGGCCGTTTGCAGTTTGGGGGCTGGACATTCTGGGCCCGTTTCCTCGGGCGCCAGGGGGCTATCGCTACCTCTACGTCGATGTGGACAAGTTCACCAAGTGGGCCGAGGTGGAAGCCGTCCGAACAATCCCGGCGGGCTCTGCGGTCAAATTCATCAGGGGCCTTGTGAGCCGATTTGGGTTGCCCAACCGCATCATCACCGACAACGGTTCGCAGTTCATCAGTAATCTCTTCAAAACGTACTGTGCTAACCTTGGAACGCAGATATGCTATGCTTTGGTAGCACACCCCTGGAGCAACGGCCAGGCCGAGCGAGCCAACGCGGAGGTCCTGAGGAGCCTCAAAGCCAGGACCTTCAAGAAGAAGCTGGAGGCCTATGGCAGGGGCTGGTACGACGAGCTCCAGTCCGTGCTATGGTCAATCCGCAAAACTGTGACCAAGCCGACTAGCGAGACCCCGTTCTTCCTCGTCTACGGAGCAGAGGCTGTTCTCCCTCACAAGGTCAGGCGTCGCTCCGCATGGCTCCTGGCGTTCAACAGGACGCAGCAGGATGCCATGCGGGGGACGGATCTCGTGCTGGGGGAGGAACACCGTCAAGAAGCCGCGCTGCGAGCGGCAAGGTATCAACCGGCACTGCAACGATACCACTGCCGCAACATCCGCCCCAGAACTCTTGAGGTAGGGGATCTCGTGCTCAGACGGGTTCTCTCCAGGGAGGGGCTGCAGAAGCTCTCTCCCATGTGGGAGGGCCCGTTCAAGGTTGTTCATGTTTCCAGGCCTGGCTCCGCGTGCTTGGAGACCACGGAGGGGGTACCCATCCAGAACGCGTGGAACATTCAACATCTCTGGAGGTTCTATCCCTGAGCGAGGCCTAGAGCCTAGGAAAGGCCCAGTGCCTGCGAAGAAGGCAAATGCCTGTGAAGCTGCCGCGTTTTGGGAAAGGCCTGGTGCTTGTGAAGAAGGCAAATTCCTGTGAAGCTGCCACGTTTTGGGAAAGGCCTGGTGCCTGTGAAGTTGCCGTGTTTTGGAAAAGGCCCGATGCCTGTGAAGAAGGCAAATGCCTGTGAAGCTGCCACGTTTTGGGAAAGGCCCGGTGCCGGTGAAGAAGGCAAATGCCTGTGAAGCTGCCGCGTTTTGGGAAAGGCCCGGTGCCTGTGTAGAAGGCAAATGCCTGTGAAGCTGCTACATTTTGGGAAAGGCCCGGTGCCTGTGAAGAAGGCCAATGCCTGTGAAGCTCGCCGCTTGTGACACTCTCACGTAATAATGAGTGGGGCTGTACACGCCCGGGAGTCTACAGAGTGCCGCCCTCGGGCCTCGGGGGCTCCTGCCCACGCTTAGTGGCAGCACTTAGCTCCGCGCTGGTGAGAAAACGTCGAAGACTAGAATAGGTGCCGAACGCGGATTTCCCATTTGCTTTCTGCAGTTGGTTTGTTTATTTCTGTTTGAAGTTTTATTGGAGTTGTTGACGTTCCTGGCTTGCGGCTCTTTATCTTTTTCACTCACTTGCCTCATTTTCTCTCACACAAGTCTCGCGAGGGAGGTTCGCGGGCGCCCTCGCAAGTGTTTTCGGTCCCGATCATTTGGATCTTTCCTATCCGACTCCTCTGCAGGAGCACCCCTCTCAGTCCATGCCCCACGGGCATCGCGACACGAGTCGAGGACCTGGGCCGATCGCCCCCACAACCAAGACCGAAAGTTACCCCTCCTACTAATCCTTGCAGGGCACGAAGCGCACGGCGAGGCCACGGCCTCGGGAGGCGAGGACCACGTCAGGCCCCACCAAGCTAAAACAGTTCCCGCACATGGGTGCACGGCGTGGAAACACAGCGCAGAAGTAGTGGAAGCAGCATGATGGTTAATAGCAGCAGTTCTAACACGCCCCCGCGGGGCCTTATACTACCCTCTATTTCTGCGCAGGAAAGGAAGGAAAACAAAATGGGCGCGATTCGTCCTACAACAACCCACAGCGAAGGTCCGAGCTTCTCCTGAGGCTCAGGTGGATCCCTCCTCTCGCTTCATCGGGGCGCGACGGCGGGCTGACCTGCTACTTTCACCCAGGCGGGCGCGACGGCGCGGGGGCTGGTCGCGGCCACCGCTAGAGGAGCTGCTGCCTGAGAGGGAGTCGCCGAAGCTCAGGGACCCCGAGCACCGCCGCCCTTACGCCTGTCGCCGTCTTCATCCCGGTCAGTACCGGGGCTGGCCAGGCGGCCGCGGTCGTCGTCTTCGGGGCAGCACCCAGCACGGCGACCGTCTTCCCCCGAACACCCTCACGTAGAGGGTGGCATCACCATCGAACTTGAAGTGTAGGGTGCACCACCGGCCAAGGCCGCGGGTCAGGGCCCCATTCCCAAAAACAGAGACCTCCAGTGAAGCCTAGGAGGCCCTGCTGCAGCAACCGTCCGCCTGGAGCCAGAAGCCACACCGGGCGCTGGCCGGCAGTTCATCTACGAAGAAACGAGGGAGCTGGAGCCGGGTGCTATTTGGGTCCACCGACCACACGACGAACTCCGACAGCACCTCCGCAGAGCGAAAGCGTGGCCTAGGGGGGCGCGCAGCCACGGCATGCCCCCCATCGGCAACCGGGCGCTCACCACCGCGCAGGGAACCGCCTCCATGGCCGCGGGAGGCCATTACGGGGACCGTCGAATACTTGCGAGGGCGGCCTCGGCCGCGCTTGGTCAGGGGGAGTCAGGCCCTGCCTGGCGGGCCTTTCCTTTCTCCGCGGCCGAGAATCTCTTTGGAGCCATGGGAACAACGAGTAGCCAAGAAGAAGGCAAGGAGCAGCAGGAAGGGACGGGCTGAAGGGGCTCGCGCAACCCCGTACTTATAGCCGGAGGAGGCCAACCGCCGAGCACCATGATCACAGGTAATCATGGTCGGTTTCTCTGCATGCAGGGACTTGTCAAGTCATGCGGTCACCGAGGTGTCGTGGGGAAGTGCATACGCCCATGTCCAATCAATCGCCACGCGGCACCCAAGGCCGCAGGCTGTTAGGGCCCGCGGCGCTACCCGCTTGCCCCTTCGCTTCCCTGCTAGGCCAAGCCCGGGTGCGCCTTGGGCCCGGGGGCTGCTGTCGGCGTTCTGGGAATGGGGGTCCCCAGACTTTCCTGCCTGCAGCCTGCGGCGTGGCTCAAGTAGGGGCCCAGCGTGGCCCATCTTCATTAGCTTAAGCTCAAGACACTCGCGAGGGGCCAAGCCTCGTGGGGCAGACGACAGAAAGCTTCCTCAGAGGCAGCCTCATCAGGCAGGCTCGCGAGGAGGCGGGGAGATCAAGGCGGGGGTACCTCGCGAGGAGCCCATGACGCAAGCCATGACGATCGAGACCAGGTGGGCTCCAGGCGGGCGCCGGCCTGCGCAGTGTCCTTGTTTCCCCATGCAAAGGGGGCAAGCACAGGCCAAGGCATCGGGCAAAGGTTACCATTCCGGTGCCACGAGACCAAGACCAACAGAGCGGCAGGATGGAGGTCACCATGGAGCCCAAGACGGCGTCATCACCAGGGCTTTTGGTAGCCGAAGACCACCTTTGGTCAGGATAACTTGTACTAGATGTTCCCCTTCAAAATGGCCAATTGTTTGCACCCTTCCCGCTCATTATTTAGGGAGAGGCCCAGGGCCTCTATAAATAGAGCTAGCCACCACAGAGTAGGGGGGCATTGAGAGAGAGAGAGAGACAGCGAGAGATCTTGTAGAACCCTAGCAGAGAGAGAGAGAGGCGACTGAACTCGCCCAAGCAGTTCATCGCACCAGCTCAAGAACACCTCTTGTGATGCCGTTCTTCCCTTGTACTGTTCATCATCCACCCCTGAGGCAATCCACCACACCACACACTAGAGTAGGGTATTACACCACAACGGTGGCCCGAACCAGTATAAATCTCGTGTCCCTTGTGTTGTTCGTTGTTTCCAACTTAGATCACGTGAGGAGATTGGACGTATATCGGTAGGGGAGAGATCTCCGTGCGCACCCCAGTGTTCGAACCTCAAGGGTCTGCCGAAACCCGAAATCCGACAAAGACGCCGATGAAGCGAGACGACGTGATGAATGGATCCTGGTCCAGCGCCGTGGATGAGAGACGTCCATCTCTTGCAGTGGACGACGGGGTAGGGGTAGAGGCTCCGGCAAGGTGGAGGATGGGGTGGCGGACGGAGGAGGCTGGACGCAGTGGGGATGTTGTCGTGGCGCCGACGGTGTATGAATGGGGAAATGGAGGGGGAGGGGGATCTCAAACTTTGGGACACGCTTGTCTGGAATGTGGGGAAGTTACGAACTTATCCCCCATTTAAAATTTTGGACATCACATCGGTTGGGGATAGGACGGTAATCTCGCATCTCCCAAATATTTGCCGGTAACGATTTCGGGCAAGGAGAGGGTGTTTTGCCGCCCATGGTGTATGAACGGGGCTGACAGGTAGGGCAGTTGTGTCATGTCTGAGGGAAGTTACACATCTGCCCCTATTTAAAATATTAGCCTACATCGATTTTGGACGAGGAGAGTCTGTTTTGCCGCCCACCGCGGATGAATGGGGAAATGGAGGGAGAGACACATGTCTTTCGGACGAGCCTGAATCAAATGTGTTTTGCCGCCCACATTTGGCACCCACCGTGTCTGAATGGGCTCAGAGGCCGCTGTGTCACGTCTAATTGAAGTTACTAGTCTACCCCTATCGACAGCAGTGTAAATCCGGTTGATAAGGATGTCAAGTGTCATGGGTAGACACTAATTTCCATCTCGCAAACACTTGCTTCGGGCAACCCACAAATGATAGTGGGTGTTGAGCCGCTTCGTTCAAAATTGGGAGAATTAGCATTCACATTTGCCCTGGGCCCTGGCAACTAAATCCAAATCTAATTTTTATTCGATTACGAGTATCCACAGATAATTCTACGTTTTGTTATTTATTTCTTCAAAACCACAACAAAGATTTATTCCACCTTTATATATGATTATGATTTAGAAATGTCGTGATCTTCGAATTTAGTAGGTTGGATACACTTTGAGTCAAACAGTTATTTCATCCAATACAATATGCTCACACGAAAAACAGTTCACCTTATGTCAATCATACAAGTACTGAGGATTGCCTCGCCTAAAAAATTCGGATCAATACAACACATGGACAACAATGTGGTCTTACAACATAATCCATTCAGAGACATGACACAACATGCAAGTACAATAATCTAATGACAATTTCAACTGCTATCTAAAGAAGAACTGGGATTACCCTGGGCTTCAGATAGCAGAAGCAGCAGGACCTCCTCCGTCTTCAAATGCAACATTCTTACTTCCTCCAATTCTTGGGTTGCTTGCATAATGCATGCATCTAATTACATAATTTCCAGCTTCAAGATTGAGATTACCTCATTCATGGCAGCCACACCATCTCTTTCTGCCTCTATTAGAGCCTCAAGAACTATAATATTTGTGCTTAGACTGCTCTCCGGCGGTGTTGCCTCTGAACTGCTACCATCTGGTAACATGGATGGCGCACTGCTTCCACAAATAGATTCTCGGGTTGTACATTGTGTCCTAGTGTGAATGGCATCCTGAAAGGTTTCCGCTAGACATAAGTAAGAGATAGTTATGGCATGATCCAGGCAGTAAGCTTACATGGTAAACGACATACGAATTATTGCCGAGCATGGCAAGCTATATTTAAATGGTTCGAAGCAGCATCAGCCGAAAAGAAATTAGAATGGTCAGATGAAACTAGGGATGTAAGTGGCAAATAAACGACATCTGCCAGTCCCATCTAGTTAGTTTTTGCTAGCTCCCTAGTTCATTTTCCACAAAAAACAGAAACTCTTTTGAACTATCATACCACTAGTGGACTTTAATCGGGATTAAACGGACCCAGTTGACATCCCTAGTTGAAAGGGAGTGTACCACCGCTATATTTAAGTTGCCAAGGCATCTAAGCAGTTGAAATAATCTGAGAAAGCACTTAACAGTGTGGCCTCATATAAACTACGAAGACAGTCTTGTGATGAAGTTGAGAGGAAAATTTAAGGAACCAAATGAACTAGGCATGCATTTCTTTATGATAGTACAGCAGGCACTGCTGACATATTGGCCAACTCAGGTATAGCGTAACAACTAACAAACAAGCATTCGAATCAAGCAATACAGCAAAGCAGACAATTGAACTATTTGTTATTCTGTAGGATTACAGGTTGAGGGCACAAGCCAAGAAAGCAGCCCACACGCACCTGCTTACCATATGTTGCTGTGAAGCCTCGCTGTTGTTGCAATGTTCTTTGAAGATATCGTCAGCATCCCGTTGTTGCAAATCTACTTGTTGTAGTTTATTCTGCACCCTCTATTTAGGTAAAATTAATTTTAATCGCATGCACTGGTTCGAATTGATCATCAATGGTTCATCTAAACTAATGAAAGAAGGGTGTGTGCACACACGACAATATATCTGCTTCCCTCTATTTTTATGCTTGTTCAAGGTGCCAGCCCCAAAAGAACAAATATTTTGCTTGATGGGTTGGCAGCTCCATAATTAATAGAAGCATCAAATTAGTCATGCAACTTGGTAAGATCAATAACACACAAAATATTAATGAACAGAGGCTCGTAGCAGTGATGTAATATCTAGCATCAGAAAATGTAGGGTAAAACAAACAAAAACCAGCGGAACCACATGCTAGTTTGCTGATGTGTAATTAAGCATAGAGAACATGAAGAACTAAAATAGTAGGCAGTGATATCTAGGAATTACAGTAGTACTTAGGACAAAACTAAAGCATATTAACTATATGTGCATTGGTATGTAATTTACCACATGTAACATGTTCACTGCCAGAAGTATGGCCCTATAGGTGCAAGCAGAATAATGCGTCTCATGAAAAGCTGAATGATGCCCTAAAGAAATTCAAAGGTGTGGTGCTTATGCTAAGAAAGTGAACGTAGGCGCCGGCTGTCGGATAATAGTACCTGATTCTCGGCGGCGTATGGGTACCGTTGGCATACTTGATAGCTAAGGATCATCGATGGTGCTCGTGTTGCGGTTGAGTTTGGGCCGGCTGTCGCTGTCGCTGAAGTGGCTCCGGTGCTACGGTTGCGGCGCCTGTCGACATACAAGAAAGCTCATCTGTGGTAAGTGAATAGTTGCATGATAAAGAGAAAAACAGAAGGAGTACAGATCGAAATAACCTGATGAGGCTATGGCGTCGGTAAAGCAGGGTTGGTGGAGTTGAATATGGCGTATGTGGAGCGGGTCCGGTTAAGTGGACGAAGGCTTCAGCGGGCGCGTTGTACAGTGCTTTCGGTGAGGCGGATCTGTTGCGGTGGACGAGGGCTTGTATGAGGGGCCAGTGAAGGGCCTACACTGTGGTGGACGAGGGCGCCGGTTAAGAAGATCCGGTGCGGTGGACCATGATGGCGGGCAAGGAGATCTGGAGTGGTGTACAAGCCAGTCGCTGAAGCGGCTCCGGTGAAGTGGTGAGTTGGCAGTTGGGGGTTCCAAGGTGCGGAAGGTAGATCTGTCGGGGTGTGAGGTCCACCGCTGCGGCGGAGGACTACATTCTACGGCTTGCCGTCGTTGGGGGGTCGGGGAGGGGAAGGGGAGGGGCTCTGGGGAAGAATGTTGGGGGCAAAGAGGGGAAAACAATGGAGTTACCAAAGCAGCCCTTTTCCATTCATGTGGCAGGGGTAAAACAGGAATATCGCAGGGCTAAACTTTCGGGCGCGAGATATTTCGATGTGAGCAGGAAGTTTGAAAGCTTTTGGCGCCTGAAATTATATTCTGCTCTTGTACGGCCGATTATGATATCATGGCCGAGAAGTTTTTTTGTTTTGCATGCAAAAAAGTGCAAGTTTTGAAAATCAATATCTCCAACTCAAAACTTAGATTGTCCATTCAATTCAAATATGGATCATTGAGCTACTACAAGAAAATACCATCATATGGTCCAATTCAAATGAAATTCCAAATGTGTTTATCCTAAATATGCAGACAAAAGCAAAAATGTGTATGTGTATGAATAAAGTGGATGATTATAAAGTTTGAACATGCCCGTATGTGTATATCTCTAGGTTTGATATATGAATTTGAAATCACGAAATCCCGGCTTAAAAATGTACCTCCGTTTAAATGAATTACAAAAGCTAATGATGGAGTCGAATTCCAAAATTCCAATCTTAGGTTTGTAATTATGGTACATCAAAGTATATCATGCATGTTCAAAAGTATCGTTATCTCATAGTCCAAACTATGAGACAAATTGATCAACATTGAGTGCACACACTATTGACCATGTATATCTCAATTACGCTAAAGTCCCTCAAATATAGACACCTCACTCT
>NC_057812.1:617057208-617084668 GCF_018294505.1 Triticum aestivum
TCTCTCCCCAAAACACCAACACACGATCACATTAACACCCCTCTCTCTTCTAAAGTCCAGACCCCAATATAGGTCTCTATCACTTTGTCTCTTGGGCATGCACACATCTCTTCCCCCACTCTCTAGCTAGGTCTCCCGGCATCTCTCTTTCCCAAGCTCACGCACTATGTATAGTGTATCTTTCCCATACACACAAAACGTCGCCCCCAAATGTCTATCTCCCTAGTTATGTGGTTCTCGCACACTCACCTCACACACCACCCCCACTGCAAAACAAGCACACTTTGTCTCCTTATGCACCACTCTCCTCTTTCTATCTCTCCCACATGCGGACCCGCCCCAGCTCCTCCCTGTATACATATATGTTGTGACTCTTTCCATAGCTCCCTAATGTATCATCCTTCTCGATCTCGCACATTGTTCTCTACACCATCTATTCTAGATCTCTCATGAAGTCCCTATCACACACACGATGACTCACTTCACTTGCGTCTCCGTACATAGGCCAATTTCAAACAACATCAGCATTGTCTCCCTATCTATATGCCATTTATGGACACAAACGCCCCCTCTCTCGCCCCCTCTCTTCCTCTCTCTCTCTCTCTCTTTCTCTCTCTCTCACACACACACCCCTCTCCCACACACAATCGATGTCTCTTCCAAATAGACTGCTCCCCCCGCCCGCACCCATGCTATCCTGCTACTACACATGTCACACCATTTCCCCTTCCCTTATACTAGATTTACATCATTAGTGGTCTCTCTACTCCACATACACACACTCCCTCTCACACACAAACGCGCGCACACACACCCATTAATCTGGATCCTCATCTCTCCCCATGTCCGCATGTGTATCTCGCACAGTCAATAGCTCTCTAATTATGTATATGTGTCTCCACGTTACACAACTCAAAGCCCCATGTACATGTCTCTCTCTATCCTCCACACACATAGACACAAAGAATCTGTTAGCATTGCCTCAGTCTCTAGACATATCACACATGCACACACTCTCTCTCTCTCTCGCAAACATGCTCAACAAGGGTTTCCCCGTGAATAACTTACCGTCTATTCATCAACAGTCGTGGCAGTATGGCGAACACGAGACATGAAAAAGAATAAATATACATGTTCTTAGAACACCTAGTATGACTACTAGGACTAGAGAAAGCCAAAAAGTGCGCCGCCGTCACCCCCTCCTTATCGGCGACGAGAAAACCTTTGTTTTACACAGTCGAGAAGTCATTGTGCTAAGGCCTCACATGCTGAGACGTTGAATAGAATGTAGATGCTAGTTTACGGAAACAAGTGTCGATAATACGTTTGTATCTCCATACTTATATTTCTTCTATTATAAAAAACCGAGTTGGAGATGATGGTACGCGTACCATCTTGCAATATAGACCGTCCGATCTATATCTGACTGATGGAAATTAAACTAAAAGATACCTGCACCCCTCTCCACATTTGCAGACAAGGCCTTCCCTCATTCATCCTTATCTCCAACAACCTCATTGTTGAGAAATTAAGAAAGGAAGCCTCTGGAACAAACTGTCCTGGTGGCCGCTGCCGGCGTCATCAATCACCATGCCTCCGCTCAGTCCGACCACCAATCACCACCACGCCCCACTCCTCTTCACCTTATATCCTATTTCTCGATATATCATTAGTTTTTACACATGGGATTACTCCCGCATGGGTCAATCACAATGAGTGTTTTTATAAAAAATGCATCTTGATGTTCCGTGCAATGAACGGATCTTGCTAGTACTCCTACAGAAGACTAAGTTGGTGATGATGGTGTGTCTTCCATCCGTTGTTTGTGACCATTAGATCTACATCTAACGACTATGAGATAAGTTGTTGCCTTTTCTCACAATCATCCCACTTGTCTACCAATTTGCATAAAAGCCCATAATTAGTATCTTAAAACCAACCACATCCCTCCCTGACCTCACCAAAACAGCCCAAGGAATATATTCTAATTGAAACATAATATATCTCTAGTGATATATGTATATCAAAATTAGAGCGTTTTGTATCAAGTTTGTAAATAAGTATTATTCTAATTATGATTCATTGCAACGCACATGAACATTGCTAGTATTTCCAACCATGCCAAAAAATTCCGTAGTATTCCATAGTTTCGAGTTTCCATCAAGATATTAGTCACTCATGGTTGATATTTACTTTCAATCATGTTCACATATGCACTATGTAACTAGCCTTGCTTATTGGGTTCCAAAGCTTAACTTTCACTCCTACTTACAATATGTAGAGTATTTAACAAAAAACTACCACTTTCAACCAGCCCTAGGAAGAATCTATTGTACAAAAAATAGCAAAACATACCCAAAAATTTCTTAATCCACGCCAAAAACTACTACCTGCCGATTAGGATAGTTTAAACCCATTTATGACAGGGTTGGCCCACATGTCCGTGCTGACGAGGCAGCTTAAACCAACACATTTTGTTTGACCATTGACACGAGGGACCCACATCTAACCTTCTATCCTATTATTCCCCCTCAAATCATTATTTTTCCTGAACTTTACTTCAAATAGTACTGATGCGTGCTTGTCGTTGGCACCGGTGATGAGCGAGTTGGCTGCCGCTCCGCCGGACGGGCCGGACGCTGCGCTGGCCTCCGCACGGGTTCGCGGGCTGGCCCAAGCATGACTCACGAGCGAGCAAGCCGCCATGCTGGCCTTCGCTCGAGCCAGATGGCTGGCCTTAGCGCGGCGCACGCGAGCAAGCCGCCGTGCCGCCGTGCCAATCTAGCTAGCAAACCTTGCAGACAAGTAGATGGACGGAGCTATCTTGGCTAGCTAGCGGTCGTGAGCGACGGACGGAGCTGGTATCCGGGCTGCCGCAAGATGGGCTCCGCACTGCCGGTGGTTTTGACCTCGCCTTCTGCCGGTGGCGGTAGCTACGTCCCATAGCCGAGGATGACTAGGTGGACGGGCCGGAGGTAGGAGGTCACTCGGGGATTTTTGTGCAGACTGACATGTAGGTCCCACACAAGTCATAACGCCCGGTCGAATAGAAGGTGTTGACTTAATGGGCGACATGGGCCCTGTTTGGATACTCTAAGTCAGAGGTTAGATTCTAACCCTGAACTAACTCTAACCAAAGTGGTGTTTGGATGGCAGGGTTAGATTGACAACAAATGTATCCAAACAGGGCCATGGGTTGAAACGTGCCTACAACGGCACTTTGTAGAGTAGTCGTTTCTTGGTAGGGCTGGTTGGTAAGAGCATGTACAATGGTTGATAAGGTAGTCTTATCTTAAGTCTGCCACGTATGCAAGTGGTAGTAGTTTCTTGGAATCATTACTGGTTTCTTGCATTATTAGGAGTTTCTTGTAAGGAACAATGTACTACTAGCGACAAAAGGCGATTCTAGGTTGCGTTGTACTCCAACGAGTACTACTAGTGGTCGCGGGAGTGTATACCTTGTTTTGTGGGTTCAATCCCGGCCGAACGTGATGACCCACAAGTATAGGGGATCTATCGTAGTCCTTTCGATAAGTAAGAGTGTCGAACCCAACGAGGAGCAGAAGGAAATGATAAGTGGTTTTCAGCAAGGTATTCTCTGCAAGTACTGAAATAAGTGGTAACAGATAGTTTTGTGATAAGATAATTTGTAATGAGCAACAAGTAACAAAAGTAAATAAAGTGCAGCAAGGTGGCTCAATCCTTTTTGTAGCAAAGGACAAGCCTGGACAAACTCTTATATAAGGAAAAGCGCTCCCGAGGACTCATGGGAATATCATCAAGCTAGTTTTCATCACGTTCATATGATTCGCGTTCGGTACTTTGATAATTTGACATGTGGGTGGACCGGTGTTTGGATGCTGTTCTTACTTGAACAAGCATCCCACTTATGATGAACCTCCATTGCAAGCATGCGCAATTACAACAAAAGTATTAAGGTAAGCCTAACCATAGCATGAAACATATGGATCCAAATCAGCCCCTTATGAAGCAACGCATAAACTATGGTTTAAGCTTCTGTCACTCTAGCAACCCATCATCTACTTATTACTTCCCAATGCCTTCCTCTAGGCCCAAATAATGGTGAAGTGTTATGTAGTCGACGTTCACATAACACCACTAGAGGCTAGACAACATACATCTCATCAAAATATCGAATGAATACCAAATTCACATGACTACTAATAGCAAGACTTCTCCCTTGTCCTTAGGAACAAACGTAACTACTCACAAAGCATATTCATGTTCATAATCAGAGGGGTAATAATATGCATAAAGGATCTGGACATATGATCTTCCACCAATTAAACCAACTAGCATCAACTACAAGGAGTAATTAACACTACTAGCAACCTACTAGCACCAATCCCGGACTTGGAGACAAGAATTGGATACAAGAGATGAACTAGGGTTTTGAGATGAGATGGTGCTGATGAAGATGTTGATGGAGATTGCCCTCTCCCGATGAGAGGAGCGTTGGTGATGACGATGGCGATGATTTCCCCCTCCGGGAGGGAAGTTTCCCCGGCATAACAGCTCTGCCGGAGCCCTAGATTGGTTCTGCCAAGGTTCCGCCTCGTGGCGGCGGAGTTTCGTCTTGAAAGGTTGCCTCTGGTTTTTTTCTCGATGAAAGACTTCATATAGTAGAAGATGGTCATTGGAGAGCCACCAGGGGGCCCACGAGGTAGGGGGTGCGTCCCCCACCCTCGTGGACAGGGTGTAGGCCCCCTGGTCGTCATCTTTGGCGAGGATTTTTCATTATTTATTATAAGGTATTCCGTGGAGTTTCAGGACTTTTGGAGTTGTGTAGAATAGGTCTCTAATATTTGCTCCTTTTCCAGCCCAGAATTCCAGCTGCCGGCATTCTCCCTCCTTATGTAAAGCTTGTAAAATAAGAGAGAATAGCCATAAGTATTGTGACATAATGTGAAATAACAGCCCATAATGCAATAAATACCGATATAAAAGCATGATGCAAAATGGACGTATCAACTCCCCCAAGCTAGACCTCGCTTGTCCTCAAGCGAAAGTCGATAACAATAAATATTGTTGGGGAACGTAGCAGAAATTCAAAAAATTTCCTACGTAACACCAAGATCTATCTATGGAGAGACCAGCAACGAGTAGAAAGGGAGTGCATCTACATACCCTTGTAGATCGCTAAGCGGAAGCGTTCAAGTGAACAGGGTTGATGGAGTCGTACTCGTCGTGATTCAGATCACCGATGATCAAGTGCCGAACGGACGGCACCTCCGCGTTCAACACACGTACAGCCCGGTGACGTCTCCCACGCCTTGATCCAGCAAGGAGAGAGGGAGAGGTTGAGGAAGACTCCATCCAACAGCAGCACAACGGCGTGGTGGTGGTGGAGGAGCGTGGCAATCCCACAGGGCTTCGCCAAGCACCATGGGAGAAGAGGAGGAGGGAGAGGGGCAGGGCTGCACCAACGAGAGATCAAATCATGTGTTATGGGCAGCCCCTAGGCCTCATATATATAGGGGAAGGGGAGGGCTGCGCCCCCTTTAGGGTTCCCCACCCCCTAGGGGCGGCGGCCAGCCCTAGATGGGTTTTGGGGTGCGGCCAAGGAGGGGGGGAGGAGTCCATCCTCCCCAAGGCACCTCGGAGGTGCCTTCCCCCTTGAGGACTCTCCCCTTTTTCCTTTATCTTGGCGCATGGGCCTCTAGGGGCTGGTGCCCTTGGCACATGTAGGCCAAGGCGCACCCCCTACAGCCCATGTGGCCCCCCGGGGCAGGTGGCCCCACCCGGTGGGCCCCCGGGACCCTTCCGGTGGTCCCGGTACAATACCGATGACCCCGAAACTTGTCCCGATGGCCGAAACAGGACTTCCTATATATAAATCTTTACCTCCGGACCATTCCGGAACTCCTCGTGACGTCCGGGATCTCATCCGGGACTCCGAACAACATTCGGTAACCACATACAAGCTTCCTTTATAACCCTAGCGTCATCGAACCTTAAGTGTGTAGACCCTACGGGTTCGGGAGAGATGCAGACATGACCGAGACGTTCTCCGGTCAATAACCAACAGCGGGATCTGGATACCCATGTTGGCTCCCACATGTTCCATGATGATCTCATCGGATGAACCACGATGTCAACGACTTAATCAATCCCGTATTCAATTCCCTTTGTCTAGCGGTATTTTACTTGCCCGAGATTCGATCGTCGGTATCCAATACCTTGTTCAATCTCGTTACCGGCAAGTCACTTTACTCGTTCCGTAACACATCACCCCGTGATCAACTCCTTGGTCACATTGCGCATATGATGATGTCCTACCGAGTGGGCCCAGAGATACCTCTCCGTTTACACGGAGTGACAAATCCCAGTCTCGATCCGCATAAAACAATAGATACTTTCGGAGATACCTGTAGTGCACCTTTATAGTCACCCAGTTACGTTGTGACGTTTGATACACCCAAGGCACTCCTACGGTATCCAGGAGTTACACGATCTCATGGTCAAAGGAAGAGATACTTGACATTGGCAAAGCTCTAGCAAACGAACTACACGATCTTTGTGCTAAGCTTAGGATTGGGTCTTGTCCATCACATCATTCTCCTAATGATGTGATCCCGTTATCAACGACATCCAATGTCCATAGCCAGGAAACCATGACTATCTGTTGATCACAACGAGCTAGTCAACTAGAGGCTCACTAGGGACATATTGTGGTCTATGTATTCACACGTGTATTACGATTTCCGGATAATACAGTTATAGCATGAATAAAAGACAATTATCATGAACAAGGAAATATAATAATAATACTTTTATTATTGCCTCTAGGGCATATTTCCAATAGTCTCCCACTTGCACTAGAGTCAATAATCTAGTTCACATCGCCATGTGATCAACACTCACAGGTCACATCGCCATGTGACTAATACCCAAGAGTTTACTAGAGACAGTAGTCTAGTTCACATCACTATGTGATTAACACTCAATGAGTTTTATGTTTGATCATGTTGCTTGTGAGAGAGGTTTTAGTCAACAGGTCTGAACCTTTCAGATCTGTGTGTGCTTTACAAATCTCTATGTCATCTCCTAGATGCAGCTACCACGCTCTATTTGGAGCTATTCCAAATAACTGTTCTACTTTGAGCTATTCTAAATTATTGCTCCATTATATGTATCCGGTCTCTCTACTCAGAGCTATCCGGATAGGTGTTTAAGCTTGCATCGACGTAACCCTTTACGACGAACTCTTTTATCACCTCCATAATCGAGAAAATTCCTTAGTCCACTAGTCACTAAGGATAACTTTGACCGCTGTCCTGTGAGCCATTCTTGGATCACTCTTGTACCCCTTGACTGACTCATGGCAAGGCACACTTCAGGTGCGGTACACAGCATAGCATACTGAAGAGCCTACGTCTTAAGCATAGGGGACGACCTTCGTCCTTTCTCTCTATTCTGCCGTGGTCGAGCTTTAAGTCTTAACTTCGTACCTTATATCTCAGGCAAGAATTCCTTCTTTGACTGATCCATCTTGAACACCTTCAAGATCATGTCAAGGTACGTGCTCATTTGAAAGTACTATTAAGCATTTTGATCTATCTTATAGATCTTGATGCTTATTGTTCAAGTAGCCTAATCCAGGTTTTCCATTGAAAAACAGTTTTCAAATAACCCTATATGCTTTCTAGAAATTCTACATCATTTCTGATCATCAATATGTTAACAACATATACTCATCAGAAATTCTATAGTGCTCCCACTCACTTCTTTGGAAATACAAGTTTCTCATAAACTTTGTATACACCAAAATCTTTGATCATCTCATCAAAGCGCACATTCCAACTCCGAGATGCTTACTCCAGTCCTTAGAAGGATTGCTGGAGCTTTGCATACTTATTAGCATCCTTAGGATCGACAAAACCTTTTCTGATTGTATTGCATACAACCTTTCCTTACGAAAACTAGTAAGGAAACTTGTCTTGACATCCATCTGCCAGATTTCATAAATGTAGCTAATGCTAACATGATTCTGACGGACTTAAGCATCGCTACGGATGAGAAAATCTCATCGTAGTCAACTCCTTGAACTTGTGAAAAAACTCTTCGCCACAAGTCGAGCCTCATAGATGGTGACATTACCATCCACGTCCGTCTTCTTCTTAAAGGATCCATTTATCTCAATGGCTTGCCGATCATCGGGCAAGTCCACCAAAGTCCATGCTTTGTTCTGATATATGGATACTATCTCGGATTTCATGGCTTCTAACCATTTGTCGGAATTCGGGCCCACCATCGTTTCTCCATAGCTCGTAGGTTCATTGTTGTCTAGCAACATGACTTTTAAGACAGGATTACGTACCACTTTGAAGTAGTACGCATCCTTGTCATCCCACGAGGTTTGGTAGTGACTTGATCCGAAGTTTCATGATCAATATCATAAGCTTCCACTTCAATTGGTGTAGGTGCCACAGGAACAACTTCCTGTGCCCTGACACACACTAGTTGAAGAGATGGTTCAATAACCTCATCAAGTCTCCACCATTCTCCCACTCAACTCTTTCGAGAGAAACTTTTTTTTTCTCGCGAAAGGACCCGATTCTAGAAACAATCCATATTGCTTTCGGATCTGAATTAGGAGGTATACCCAACTGTTTTTGGGTTTCCTATGAAGATGCATTTTATCCGCTTTGGGTTCGAGCTTATCAACCTGAAACTTTTTCATATAAGCGTCGCAGCCCCAAACCTTTAAGAAATGACAACTTTGGTTTCTCTAAACCATAATTCATACGGTGTCATCTCAACGGAATTACGCGGTGCCCTATTTAAAGTGAATGTGGTCGTCTCTAATGCCTAACCCATGAACGATAGTGGTAATTCGATAAGAGACATCATGGTACGCACCATATCCAATAGGGTGCAACTATGATGTTCGGACACACCATCACATTATGGTGTTCCAGGCGGTATTAATTGCGAAACAATTTCCACAATGTCTTAATTGTGTGCCAAAACTCGTAACTCAGATATTCATTTCTATGATCATATCATAGACATTTTATCCTCTTGTCACAATGATCTTCTACTTCACTCTGAAATTACTTGAACCATTCAATAATTCAGACTTGTGTTTCATCAAGTAAATATTCTCAACATCTACTCGAATCATCTGTGAAGTAAGAACATAACGATATTCACTGCATGCCTCAGCACTCATTCGACTGCACACATCAAAATGTGTTACTTTCAACAAGTTGCTATCTTGTTCCATCTTACTGAAAATGAGGCTTTTCAGTCATCTTGCCCATGTGGTATGATTTGCATATCTCAAGTGATTCAAAATCAAGTGAGTTCAAACGGTCCATTTGCATGGAGTTTCTTCATGCATATATACCAATAGACATGGTTCGCATGTCTCAAACTTTTCAAAAATGAGTGAGTCCAAAGATCCATCAACATGGAGCTTCTTCATGCATTATGACTTACATGGCAGTGCCACAAGTAAGTGGTACTATCATTACTATCGTATATCTTTTGGCATGAAAATGTGTATCACTACGATCGAGATTCAATAAACCATTCAGGTTTAATACTAATCTTGATGGTAGAGGGAGCGTGCGATGCTTGATCATATCAACATTAGAAACACATATCGTCAGCTCACCTTTAGCTAGTCTCCGTTTATTCCGTAGCTTTTATTTCAAGTTACTAACACTTAGCAACCGAACCGGTATCTAATACCCTGGTGCTACTAGGAGTACTAGTAAAGTACACATTAACATAATGTATATCCAATATACTTCTATCGACCTTGCCAGCCTTCTCATCCACCAAGTATCTAGGGTAATCTTGCTCCAGTGGTTGTTCCCCTTATTACAGAAGCACTTAGTCTCGGGTTTGGGTTCAATCTCGGGTTTCATCATTGGTGCAGCAGCTGATTTGCCGTTTCATGAAGTATCCCTTTGTTCCCTTGCCCTTCTTGAAACTAGTGGTTTCATCAACCATCAACAATTGATGCTCCTTCTTGATTTCTACTTTCGCGATGTCAAACAACGTGAATACCTCAAGGATCATCATCTCTATCCTTGATATGTTATAGTTCATCACGAAGCTCTAGCAGCTTGGTGGCAATGACTTTTGGGGAAACGTCACTATCTTATCTGGAAGATCAACTCCCACTCGATTCAAGTGATTGTTGCACTCAGACAATCTGAGCACAAGCTCAACGATTGAGCTTTTCTCCCTTAGTTTGCAGGCTAAGAAAATCGTCGGAGGTCTTATACCTCTTGACGTGAGCACGACCCTGAAATCCCAATTTCAGCCCTCGAAACATCTCATATGTTCCGCGACGTTTCGAAAACGTCTTTGGTGCCTCTACTTAAACCATTTAACTGAACTATCATGTAGTTATCAAAACGTGTATGTTCGATGTTCGCAACATCCACAAATGACGTTTGGGGTTCAGCACACTAAGCGGTGCATTAAGGACATAAGCTTTCTACTGATCGCATAATCGCTACTATCAACTTTCAACTATAATTTTCTCTAGGAACATATCTAAACAGTAGAACTATAGCGCGAGCTACGACATAATTTGCAAAGGGTCTTTTGACTATGTTCAGGATAATTAGGTTCATCTTATGAACTCCCACTCAGATAGACATCCCTCTAGTCATCTAAGTGATTACATGATCCGAGTCAACTAGGTCGTGTCCGATCATCACGTGAGACGGACTAGTCATCATCGGTGAACATCTTCATGTTGATCGTATCTACTATACGACTCATGCTCGACCTTTCGGTCTCCGTGTTCCGAGGCCATGTCTGCACATGCTAGGCTCGTCAAGTTAACCCTAAGTGTTTTCGCTGTGTAAAACTGTCTTACACCCGTTGTATGTGAACGTAAGAATCCATCACACCCGATCATCACGTGGTGCTTAGAAGCGACGAACTGTAGCAACGGTGCACAGTTAGGGGAGAACACTTCTTGAAATTTTGTAAGGGATCATCTTATTTACTACCGTCGTCCTAAGTAAACAAGATGCATAAACATGATAAACATCACATGCAATCAAATAGTGACATGATATGGCCAATATCATTTTGCTCCTTTTGATCTTCATCTTCGGGGCTCCATGATCATCATCGTCACCGGCATGACACCATGATCTCCATCATCATGATCTCCATCATCGTGTCTTCATGAAGTTGTCACGCCAACGACTACTTCTACTTCTATGACTAACGCGTTTAGCAATAAAGTAAAGTAGTTTACATGGCGTTCTTTAATGACACGCAGGTCATACAATAAATAAAGACAACTCCTATGGCTCCTGTCGGTTGTCATACTCATCGGCATGCAAGTCGTGAATCCTATTACAAGAACATGATCAATCTCATACATCACATATCATTCATCACATTCTTCTTGGCCATATCACATCACATAGCATACCCTGCAAAAACAAGTTAGACGTCCTCTAATTGTTGTTGCATGTTTTACGTGGCTGCTATGGGTTTCTAGCAAGAACGTTTCTTACCTACGCAAAACCACAACGTGATATGCCAATTGCTATTTACCCTTCATAAGGACCCTTTTCATCGAATCCGTTCCGACTAAAGTGGGAGAGACTGGCACCCGCTAGCCACCTTATGCACCAAGTGCATGTCAATCGGTGGAACCTGTCTCACGTAAGAGTACGTGTAAGGTCGGTCCGGGCCGCTTCATCCCACAATACCGTCGAAACAAGATTGGACTAGTAACGGTAAGCATATTGAACAACATCAACGCCCACAACTACTTTGTGTTCTACTCGTGCAAAGAATCTACGCAATAGACCTAGCTCATGATGCCACTGTTGGGGAACGTAGCAGAAATTCAAAAAAATTCCTACGTAACACCAAGATCTATCTATGGAGAGACCAGCAACGAGTAGAAAGGGAGTGCATCTACATACCCTTGTAGATCGCTAAGCGGAAGCGTTCAAGTGAACAGGGTTGATGGAGTCGTACTCGTCGTGATTCAGATCACCGATGATCAAGTGCCGAACGGACGGCACCTCCGCGTTCAACACACGTACAGCCCGGTGACGTCTCCCACACCTTGATCCAGCAAGGAGAGAGGGAGAGGTTGAGGAAGACTCCATCCAACAGCAGCACAACGGCGTGGTGGTGGTGGAGGAGCGTGGCAATCCCGCAGGGCTTCGCCAAGCACCATGGGAGAAGAGGAGGAGGGAGAGGGGCAGGGCTGCACCAACGAGAGATCAAATCATGTGTTATGGGCAGCCCCTAGGCCTCATATATATAGGGGAAGGGGAGGGCTGCGCCCCCTTTAGGGTTTCCCACCCCCTAGGGGCGGCGGCCAGCCCTAGATGGGTTTTGGGGTGCGGCCAAGGATGGGGGGGAGGAGTCCATCCTCCCCAAGGCACCTCGGAGGTGCCTTCCCCCTTGAGGACTCTCCCCTTTTTCCTTTATCTTGGCGCATGGGCCTCTAGGGGCTGGTGCCCTTGGCCCATGTAGGCCAAGGCGCACCCCCTACAGCCCATGTGGCCCCCCGGGGCAGGTGGCCCCACCCGGTGGGCCCCCGGGACCCTTCCGGTGGTCCCGGTACAATACCGATGACCCCGAAACTTGTCCCGATGGCCGAAACAGGACTTCCTATATATAAATCTTTACCTCCGGACCATTCCGGAACTCCTCGTGACGTCCGGGATCTCATCCAGGACTCCGAACAACATTCGGTAACCACATACAAGCTTCCTTTATAACCCTAGCGTCATCGAACCTTAAGTGTGTAGACCCTACGGGTTCGGGAGACATGCATACATGACCGAGACGTTCTCCGGTCAATAACCAACAGCGGGATCTGGATACCCATGTTGGCTCCCACATGTTCCATGATGATCTCATCGGATGAACCACGATGTCAACGACTTAATCAATCCCGTATTCAATTCCCTTTGTCTAGCGGTATTTTACTTGCCCGAGATTCGATCGTCGGTATCCAATACCTTGTTCAATCTCGTTACCGGCAAGTCACTTTACTCGTTCCGTAACACATCATCCCGTGATCAAATCCTTGGTCACATTGCGCATATGATGATGTCCTACCGAGTGGGCCCAGAGATACCTATCCGTTTACACGGAGTGACAAATCCCAGTCTCGATCCGCATAAAACAATAGATACTTTCGGAGATACCTGTAGTGCACCTTTATAGTCACCCAGTTACGTTGTGACGTTTGATACACCCAAGGCACTCCTACGGTATCCAGGAGTTACACGATCTCATGGTCAAAGGAAGAGATACTTGACATTGGCAAAGCTCTAGCAAACGAACTACACGATCTTTGTGCTAAGCTTAGGATTGGGTCTTGTCCATCACATCATTCTCCTAATGATGTGATCCCGTTATCAACGACATCCAATGTCCATAGCCAGGAAACCATGACTATCTGTTGATCACAATGACCTAGTCAACTAGAGGCTCACTAGGGACATATTGTGGTCTATGTATTCACACGTGTATTACGATTTCCGGATAATACAGTTATAGCATGAATAAAAGACAATTATCATGAACAAGGAAATATAATAATAATACTTTTATTATTGCCTCTAGGGCATATTTCCAACAAATATGTCCCCATGTTTAGAGGTAGAGGCGTCGATAAAAATAAAATACGGACATGAAGGCATCATGATTATTCTCATAACAGCAACATATATAGATATTGTCATATGATTACTTATGTTCAAGTGATGATATATTCATAATGCAAAAGTATGAATCAGAAACCTTATTGAGAACCAACAAACTATAATCTCAGTCATTGAAGCAATTGCAATTTATCATAACATCAGAAAGAGTCTATGTCAGAGCTAAAAAGCAAGTCCACATACTCACCTATCATCTAGTCCTTCATAGTTCACGCAATACTTGTGGTTACGGAGTTTTAATCGGACACAGAGAAAGATAGGGGCTTATAGTTTCGCCCCACAACCTTTTACCTCGAGGGTAATGTCAACAATAATAACTCATGCCCCCCTACATCCAATTATATATATATATCAGGTTCTTTCCAACATGCTGGGCTTGCCAAAGGATAAAATGAAAAAGGGAGAGGTGAAGATCACCATGACACTTGCATAAGGTAGAAGATAATAATAAAAGATAGGCCCTTCACAGAGGGAAGCAGAGGTTGCCATGCGCTTTTATGGTTGGATGCAAAAAATCTTAATGTGAAAGAACGTCACTTTATATTGCCCCTTGTGATATGAACCTTTATTATGCAGTCCATCGCTTTTATTACTTCCACATCACAAGATCATATAAAGCATATTTCACCCACACTAATCATACATATTTAGAGCAATTTTTATTGCTTTGCACCGATGACAACTTACTTGAAGGATCTTACTCAATCCATAGGTAGATATGGTGGACTCTCATGGCAAAACTGGTTTAAGGGTATTTCGAAGCACAAGTAGTATCTCTACTTGGTGCTGGGAATTTGGCTAGCATGAGGGGGAAAGGCAAGCTCAACATGTTGGACGATACATGACAACATACTTTATCCCAGATATAAGAAAACATAACCCATTACGTTGTCTTCCTTATCCAACATCAACTCTTTAGCATGTCATATTTTGATGAGTGCTCCCAATCATAAAAGATGTCAATAATAGTATATTTATATGTGAAACCTCTCTTTCCTTGTTACTTCCTATTAATTGCAATGATGACCAAAGCTATGTCTGCCAACTCCCAACAACTTTTAATCATCACACTCTTTCTATGTGAAGTCATTAATATCAATAAGATCAATATGAACTTTTGTTTCTTCTTATTCTTTTGCTCTTTTCTTTTATTCACCCAAGATCATAGCAAGAAAATCAATCCCTTGACTCAACACTAATCTTTATTATATAGCTCACGGACTCGATTTCATAGAGAGATCATAAGGCAATACTCAAAACTAGATCATGCGATAGACTTTATCCTACTAGATCAAAATACTACTAATAGGATCGAACTAAGGAAAACGGTAAAGATAGGAGTTGTGATTGTGATACGATACCGGCGCACCTCCCCCAAGCTTGGCGGTTGCCAAGGGGAGTGCCCATACCCATGTTATTATGTCTCCTTCTTTGTTGTTGGTGAAATATTCTTGGCGATGATTCCTCTCAGGATACGATTCTCCTCCTCGAGCTTGTTGACTTGCTGCTTGAGGTCCATTGTTTCATTACGAAGCTTTCCTGTGACGGCTAAAGCTCCTTGCAGCCAAGGGTGTTTCATAGCTGCGAGAGAACAAGTGACACTCCTCTTCATATTTTCATAAGAAAGAATCTAACATTGGAAGGGATAACCGAGTTTGGAATAGCTGAGCTCTGTAGTTCCCCAATCATGAACCCAGCTCGGAAGCGAGATGCGACTTCTTGATCCTCATGGCATCTACCCTCATTAAGTCAGCCTCCATCTCTTCCTCCGTTGCTAGCCCAAAGTGGTCAGGGTCGCTGTTTGCCCTTGGTTTCGGTACCGGATTAGATACCCGGCTCTCCCCGACTAACTCTTGAGAAGACATCTTGCTCTAATCTGCAGCAGCAATAGCTCGAAACAAAAACAGAGGATATTTGCGTGATACGGGAGTCAAAACCTTCGGGAGAATACATAGTGTATTTTTACCGACCAAAATACGTATCGTCCAATAAAACGGAGTCCGGAAGGCACACGAGGTGCTCACGAGGTAGGGGGCGCGCCCAGGCGGTAGGGTGCGCCCTCCACGCTCGTGGGGCCCTCATGTCCTTCCCGGACTGCTACTTAATTTTCTATTTTTCTAAATATTCCAAAACGGAGAAATATTGCCTTAAAAACTGTTTTGGAATCGGTTTACTTACCGTACCACATACCTATTCCTTTTCGAAGTCTGAAACGTTCTGGAGAGTGTACCTTATGTATTCCTCCGAGGTTACAGTTTCAATAATATTGGTTTCAACATTTATGGGATTACCTGAGATATAATGTTTGATTCTTTGACCGTTTACCACCTTCGGATTTGTGCCTTCGAAGTTGTTGATTTTTATGGCACCGGAATGATAGACCTCCTCAATAACATAGGGGCCTTCCCATTTAGAGAGAAGTTTTCCTGCAAAACAATCTTAAATGAGAGTTGTATAACAGTACATAATCACCTACATTAAACTCACGCTTTTGTATCCTTTTGTCATGCCATCTTTTAACCTTTTCTTTAAACAACTTGGCGTTTTCATAAGCTTGGGTTCTCCATTCATCAAGTGAGCTAATAAGAAATAACCTCTTTTCACCGGCATGTTTCAAATCATAGTTGAGCTCTTTAGTAGCCCAATATGCCTTATTTTCTAGTTCGAGAGGTAAGTGACATGCTTTTCCATATACCATTTTATACGGAGACATACCCATAGGATTTTTATATGCAGTTCTATAGGCCCATATGCATCATCAAGTTCCTTGGACCAATTCTTTCTAGACCTATTGACAGTCTTTTGCAAAATTAATTTGAGTTCTCTATTACTCAATTCTACTTGACCACTAGACCGTGGGTGATACGGAGATGCAATTCTATGATTGACGACATATTTAGCAAGCATTTTACAGAAAGCACCATGAATAAAATGTGAACCACCATCAGTCATTAAATATCTAGGGACTCCAAACCTCAGAAAAATAACTTCTTTAAGCATTCTAATAGAAGTGTTCTGATCAACACTAGTAGTTGGAATAGCTTCTACCCACTTAGTAACGTAATCAACATCAACTAAAATATGTGTATATCCATTAGAGGCAGGAAAAGGTCCCATATAATCAAAGCCCCAAACATCAAATGGTTCAATAAAAAGTGAATAATTCATAGGCATTTTTTGACGTCTACTAATATTACCAATTCTTTGACATTCATCACCAGATAGGACAAACTTACGGGCATCCTTGAAGAGAGTAGGCCAATAAAAACCGGATTGCAATACCTTATGTGCAGTTCTATCTCCCGCGTGGTGTCCTCCATAAGTTTCGGAGTGGCACTTGCATAGGATCTGTTCCTGTTCATGATCAGGTACACAACGTCTAATAACACCATATACTCCTTTATAAAGATGTGGGTCATCCCAAAAGTAATGTCTCAAATCATAGAAGAACTTTTTCTTTTGTTGGTATGTGAAGCTAGGTGATATAAATTTAGCAACTATGTAATTAGCATAATCAGCATACCAAGGGGTACTACGAGAGGTACTTATGACATTTAATTGTTCATCAGGAAAGCTATCATCAATAGGTAGTGGGTCATCAAGAACATTCTCTAACCTAGATAAGTTGTCTGCAACGGGGTTCTCAGCTCCTCTTCTATCAACAATATGTAAATCAAATTCTTGTAGCAAGAGAACCCATCTAATAAGTCTAGGTTTAGCATCTTTCTTCTCCATAAGATATTTAATAGCAGCATGATCAGTGTGGATAGTTACTTTAGAATCAACAATATAAGGTCTGAACATATCACAAGCAAATACAACTGCTAAAAGTTATTTTTCAGTAGTAGCATAATTTATTTGAGCATTGTCTAGAGTCTTACTAGCATAATGGATAACATTTAATTTCTTATCAACTCTTTGCCCTAGAACAGCACCTACAGCATAATCGCTAGCATCACACATAATTTCAAAGGGTAAATTCCAATCAGGTGGCTGAGCAATAGGTGCAGAGACTAATGCTTTCTTAAGTATTTCAAATGCTTCTACACAATCCTCATCAAAGACAAATGGTATATCTTTTTGTAATAAATTAGTTAGAGGCCGAGAATTTTTGAGAAGTCCTTAATGAACCTCCTATAAAATCCGGCGTGACCAAGGAAACTTCTTATACCTTTGATGTCCTTGGGACATGGCATCTTTTCAATAGCATCAACCTTGGCTTTATCAACTTCAATACCTCTTTCAGAAACTTTATGCCCCAAGATAATACCCTCATTAACCATAAAGTGGCACTTTTCCCAATTCAAGACAAGATTAGTTTCTTCACATCTCTGCAAAACTCGATCAAGATTGCTCAAGCAATCATCAAAAGAAGATCCATAGACGGAAAAGTCGTCCATGAAAACCTCACAAATATTTTCACAAAAGTCAGAGAATATAGCCATCATGCATCTTTGAAAGGTAGCAGGTGCATTACATAAACCAAAAGGCATACGTCTATAAGCAAAAGTACCAAAAGGGCATGTAAAAGTAGTCTTTGATTGATCTTTAGCCGACACGGGTATTTGAGAGAAACCAGAATAACCATCTAGAAAGGAGTAATGTGTATGCTTGCATAATCTTTCTAGCATTTGATTGATAAAAGGTAAGGGGTAATGATCTTTCTTAGTAGCCTTATTTAATTTGCGAAAATCAATTACCATCCTATAACCTGTAATAATTCTTTGTGGAATCAATTCATCTTTATCATTAGGAACAACAGTAATACCTCCCTTCTTAGGGACACAATGAATAGGACTTACCCACTGACTATCAGCAACAGGATAAATTATACCTGCCTCCAGAAGCTTTAGTATTTCTTTTCTTACCACTTCTTTCATTTTAGGATTCAGACGTCGTTGAGGATCACAAACTGGCTTGGCATCTGCTTCCAAATTTATTTTATGTTGACATAGAGTGGGACTAATGCCCTTAAGATCATCAAGAGTATATCCAATAGCAGCACAGTGCTTCTTCAGAGTTTTCAATAATCTTTCTTCTTCATGCTCTGAAAGGTTAGCACTAATAATAACATGATATATATTCTTTTCATCAAGATAAGCATATTTAAGATTATCAGGCAACGGTTTAAGCTCAAACACGGGATCACCCTTAGGTGGAGGGGGATCCCCTAGGATTTCAACATGCAAATTGTGTTTCAGAATTGGTTCATGTTTAAAGAATACTTCATCTATTTCCCTTTTTTCATTCATAAACATATCATTCTCATGGTCTAGCAAATATTGTTCTAAAGGATCACTAGGAGGTATGGCAATAGAAGCAAGACCAATAGTTTCATCCTTACAAGGCAATTCTTCTTCACGGTGTTGTTTACTAAATTTAGAGAAATTAAACTCATGAGTCATATCATCTAGGCCGACAGTAACAACATCCCTTGTGCAATCTATGGTAGCATTAATAGTATTCAAGAAGGGTCTACCAAATATAATGGGACAAAAGCTATCTTGTGGGGAACCAAGAACAAGAAAATCAGCAGGATATTTAGTTTTCCCACATAGGACTTCAACATCTCTAACGATTCCCATTGGTGAAATAGTATCCCTATTAGCAAGTTCAATAGTAACATCAATTTCTTCTAACTCAACAGGTGCAATGTCATGCATAATTTCTTTGTATAAGTCAATAGGTATTGCACTAGCATTAGCACCCATATCACATAAGCCATGATAACAATGATCTCCTATTTTAACAGAAATAACAGGCATGACTACCACAGGTCTAGCTTTATCTGTATCACGAGGTTTAGCAATTCTAGCAGTTTCATTACAGAAGTAAATAACATGCCCATCTATATTACCAGACAAGAGATCTTTAACAATAGCAATATTAGGTTCAACTTTAACTTGCTCAGGAGGTGTATATGTTTTAATATTGCTTTTACGAACCACAGTTGAAGCTTTAGCATGATCCTTTATCCTAACAGGGAAAGGTGGTTTCTCAACATAACAAGTAGGAACAATAGGATCATTATAAGTGACATTCTTTTCTTCAACTTTAAAAGGTGCAGCTACTTTTACTTCTATGGGAGGATGATATTTAAACCACTTCTCCTTAGGGAGATCAACATAAGTAGCAAAAGATTCACAGAAAGAAGCTACTATCTCAGAATCAAGTCCATATTTAGTGCTAAACTTACGGAAAATATCGGTATACATAAAAGATTTAACACAATCAAACTTAGGTATCATACCTGACTCCTTACCTTCATCGAGATCCCAATCTTCAGAGTTGCGTTTAATTCTATCCAATAAATCCTATCTAAATCCAATAGTCTTCATCATAAAAGAGCCAGCACAAGAAGTATCGAGCATGGTGCAATTATTTTCAGAAAGCCGAGCATAAATTTTTTGAAGAATTGTTTCTCTTGGGAGCTCATGATTGGGGCATGAATATAACATTGATTTAAGCCTCCCCCAAGCTTGAGCGATGCTTTCTCGTTCGCGAGGCCAAAAATTATATATATAATTGCAGTCACGATGAACAAGATGCATAGGGTAATACTTTTGATGAAATTCCAATTTCAATCTTCTATAGTTCCATGATCTCGTATCATCACATAGCCTATACCATGTCAATGCATCTCCCTTCAAAGATAAAGGGAAGACCTTCTTCTTAGCAACATCATCAGGTATACCTGCAAGCTTAAATAATCCACAAACTTCATCCACATATATTAGGTGTTCATCAGGATGCTTTGTTCCATCTCCTGTAAAAGGATTAGCTAGCAGTTTTTCTATCATACCTGAAGGATACTCATAAGGAATTTCATTTTCAATAGGTTCGGTAGGTTGAGGAGCAACTCTTTGCTCTACTGGTCGGGGTGAAGATACCCCGAACAAGCCCCTGCGAGGATTACTTTCCATAGTAACAAGTGACAGTAAATTTTAGCACACTATATAAATTTTCCTTACCAAATTCCACCTACCAAAGGCGCTTCACTCCGCGGCAACGGCGCCATGAAAGAGTGTTGATGACCCACAAGTATAGGGGATCTATCGTAGTCCTTTCGATAAGTAAGAGTGTCGAACCCAACAAGGAGCAGAAGGAAATGATAAGCGGTTTTCAGCAAGGTATTCTCTGCAAGTTCTGAAATAAGTGGTAACAGATAGTTTTGTGATAAGATAATTTGTAACGAGCAACAAGTAACAAAAGTAAATAAAGTGCAGCAAGGTGTCCCAATCCTTTTTGTAGCAAAGGACAAGCCTGGAGAAACTCTTATATAAGGAAAAGCGCTCCCGAGGACACATGGGAATATCGTCAAGCTAGTTTTCATCACGTTCATATGATTCGCGTTCGATACTTTGATAATTTGACATGTGGGTGGACCAGTGCTTGGGTGCTGTTCTTACTTGAACAAGCATCCCACTTATGATTAACCTCTATTGCAAGCATCCGCAACTACAACAAAAGTATTAAGGTAAACCTAACCATAGCATGAAACATATGGATCCAAATCAGCCCCTTACGAAGCAACGCATAAACTAGGGTTTAAGCTTCTGTCACTCTAGCAACCCAGCATCTACTTATTACTTCCCAATGCCTTCCTCTAGGCCCAAATAATGGTGAAGTGTTATGTAGTCGACGTTCACATAACATCACTAGAGTCTAGACAACATACATCTCATCAAAATATCGAACGAATACCAAATTCACATGACTACTAATAGCAAGACTTCTCCCTTGTCCTTAGGAACAAATGTAACTACTCACAAAGCATATTCATGTTCATAATCAGAGGGGTAATAATATGCATAAAGGATCTGAACATATGATCTTCCACCAATTAAACCAACTAGCATCAACTACAAGGAGTAATTAACACTACTAGCAACCTACTAGCACCACTCCCGGACTTGGAGACAAGAATTGCATACAAGAGATGAACTAGGGTTTTAAGATGAGATGGTGCTGATAAAGATGTTGATGCAGATTGCCCTCTCTCGATGAGAAGAGCGTTGGTGATGACGATGGCGATGATTTCCCCCTCCGGGAGGGAAGTTTCCCCGTTAGAACAGCTCTGCCGGAGCCCTAGATTGGTTCCGCCAAGGTTCCGCCTCGTGGCAGCGGAGTTTTGTCCCGAAAGGTTGCCTCTTGTTTTTTTCTCAATGAAAGACTTCATATAGTAGAAGATGGTCATCAGAGAGCCACCAGGGGGCCCACGAGGTAGGGGGCGCGCCCTAGGGGGGGCCCCCACCCTCGTGAACAGGTTGTGGGCCCCCTGGTCTTCATCTTTGGCGAGGATTTTTCATTATTTATTATAAGGTATTCCGTGGAGTTTCAGGACTTTTGGAGTTGTGCAGAATAGGTCTCTAATATTTGCTCCTTTTCCAGCCCAGAATTCCAGCTGCCGGCATTCTCCCTCCTTATGTAAACCTTGTAAAATAAGAGAGAATAGCCATAAGTATTGTGACATAATGTGAAATAACAGCCCATAATGCAATAAATATCGATATAAAAGCATGATGCAAAATGGACGTATCAGAACGCACGGCGACCTTTTTTTAAATAGTAACTTCCCTGCGAGCCAATATTTTACACGGGTAGTTTCAGTTTTGAAGTCAAACGGACGTGCGGCACCACAATCTGGGTGCACTGGATAGCCTAGCCACATGAACGGGTTTTCCTTCCCAGCATCTCATGGCTCGCGTGCTCCCCCTAGCCGAACCTCACTTGCAGCTTCCTCAACAGCTAGTACTAGCATATTTAAACTAGCGCCTCCCAATTAAGCCCGAGGAGCCAGAAAATCCTGGCGGGGCATTGGGAAATGTGCAATATGGCTCTGTACATAAAGTGCTCTACTACTACTCTGTAGCTTATGGCATTGCACGCATGGACTTCACTCCATTATCGGCTCTACTATAAAAGAAATTCCTCTTAACGTGTTTTTTTGAAATGGAGGCAAAAGTTTTGCTTCATCTCATTCATAAAGAAGGAACTACTAACAAAGTTTGACGAGATCCATTACACCTCCACAAATGGAAGCGAAAAGCCTAGTATTGTTGTATCAAATAACTCAAATGTTCTGCCCCCGCAGTAACCGTCGCTGATAAACAGCTTGCTAGTGTGTGCGTGAGAGGAGCGGCTGAGTAGGCTAGCTACGTGAGAGGAGCGGCTGAATAGAGCACCGAGAGTACCCACTAGGCGACTACGTAGGTGTACTTTCCCTACATTGATAGTACAGCGATGGTTCTAGAGAACAGTACATAGTACCCTCCACTTCCAATTGTAGCTCCTTGGCCCTGAGATTCAAGAGTTCAAAACGGGTGCACTATACTAGAAGTACAGTACATCGCACTACTAGTTGAGAAAGTAGTACTAGTACTGCTATAGTACGAGTACGTACTCCTCCGTCACATAATGCAAGACGTTTTTTGACACTAGTTGGCGTGTACAAAAAATAGCAAAAACATACCCAAAATTTCTTAATCCACGCCAAAAACTACTAGCTAGTGCCAAAAATTTCTTACTAGTGCTATTATTTAAAGTATAATGCAATCCCATAACGTCCCATAATGCTAGTACTAGTAGTAAATAATAGCCCCACCCCTTCGCTAAGGAATGATCTATAGTTGGAAGGGACGAGGCACTGCGGTTACTATGCTCTTATCTCCTCCTCACGAGTTCCCCTCCCCCCGAAGAGAAGGCAGTTCGTCACTGCTCCCATGGATTTGCTAGGCGGTTCTCCTCGTCGTCGGGGCTGGGAGACCTTGGACGATGATCCTCAGGGAGAAATCGCACGCCGCTCCGACGTCCTCACCGCCGCAAGACTCGGTGCTTCCTGCACCAACTTTTCCAAGACGGTGCTTAAAAAGGCTTGGGAAAAGGCCATGCTTGTTGGTCTTCCATGTGTCCTCGAGGAGAAGGTTCTTCTATGGGACAATCCTTCGAGCAGTCCACCGCTCCCTGACCATGGTTGCATGTTGACTCCGCTAGAGTTGCCGACGTTGAGAGGTAGTCGGATTTTGTCCGATGAGCAGGTCAATAATGGAGTTTGATCATGTAGTACTTAGTTATTCTATTTCCATCCCGTAATTTCTCCACTGCCCACTGTCTTATATATAGGTCTGGGTCGGTGCCAACAAAGATTGGCTTGCATACCTCTGGCCGGATACAACCATCATTTTGCACAACATCCACAGCAATGTGGTCGTTTGAGTAGACCCCTTCTCCACCATTGGGATCAGCCTTCTAGACTGGCTGGGCTTGAATACGTATGATGATGCCTACATGAGATTTAAGAAGATAGCAATTGCGGACCCACCAACAAAGCGACGTGGCTACGATGATTACTATCTCATTGCAGTGTTCGACATAAGGATTGCCATCAATGCAAGAGGCAGTAACGGCAGAGGCTGGCGCATGTTGGCGGCGGCAGATTTGTATCCCTACACGTTCGAAGACGCCATGCGCCATCTAGGCCACATCTTCGCGGTGACAATCCAAGGGACTTGTTTCATCTGGTTGCCATCCTACGGTACGAGAGATTACAAACAGAATGCACAAACCATCATTTGCATCCCTAATGGTACTCCATTATTTTGCAGGGACTAGTCATCCCGCGATCAAAATAAGATCGCCGACCCTGGATGTGCATTTGCATCCGCAATTCGGTCGAACCTGGAACCTTGTAGCTGACTTTGGCATATTGGGATCAACTATATTAGCAGTCGTTACCCATGGTACCACTGATGTGCAACATGGTCACACAATCTACCACGATCAGACCGTCACCAATTCCTAGGTATTCCATTTTTAACCCTCTCTCCTTCTCTTTCATTGTTGTACTAGTACTCTACTTACGTACTAGTAGGAGTACTTTTAACCTTGGAGTACTTTTTACCCACTAGCTGCCACCATTTTTGTTTTTCCATGTCTTACTATCTCATCCATGTAGCCAAGAGTGGCTATATATAATAAGCCGGTTATTTTACTTCCTCTATAACGAAGTAGTACTATTTGCTACACAGTATTACTAACCGCCATATTTGAGCACAACATTATTATGCATGGACCTTGACTATGTACGTCACCATGTGTCCAGATCTGAGATGCCACGTGTACCAGATGAACGGCGCCGAGTTCGACCCCCGTGATGCTACGTGGGTGCCTGATACGTCTCCAACGTATCTATAATTTTTTATTGTTCCATGCTATTATATTATCAACCTTGGATGTTTTATATGCATTCATATGCTATTTTATATGATTTTTGGGACTAACCTATTAACCTACAGCCCAGTGCCAGTTTCTATTTTTTCCTTGTTTTAGAGTATCGCAGAAAAGGAAAATCAAACGGAGTCCAATTGGCCTGAAACTTCACGGAACTTATTTTTGGACCAGAAGAAGCCCACGGAGTATCGGAGTTGGACTGGGAGAGTCCCGGGCTGCCCACGAGGGTGGGGGGCGCGCTCACCCCCCACCACCCCTGGACGCGCCCCCTGCCTCGTGGACAGCCCGAAGATCCACCGACGTACTTCTTCCTCCTATATATACCCATATACCCTAAAAACTTCGGGGAGCAGAATAGATCGGGAGTTCCACCGCCAGAAGCCTTTGTAGCCACCGAAAACCAATCTAGACCCATTCTGGCACCCTGCCGGAGGGGGGAATCCCTCTCCGATGGCCATCTTCATCATCCCGGCGCTCTCCATGACGAGGAGGGAGTAGTTCTCCCTTGGGGCTGAGGGTATGTACTAGTAGCTATGTGTTTGATCTCTCTCTCTCTCTCGTGTTCTTGAGGTGATACGATCTTGATGTATCGTGAGCTTTGCTATTATAGTTGGATCTTATGATGTTTCTCCCCCTCTACTCTCTTGTAATGGATTGAGTTTTCCCTTTGAAGTTATCTTATCGGATTGAGTCTTTAAGGATTTGAGAACACATGATGTATGTCTTGTGTGGGATACCTGTGGTGACAATGTGGTATTCTATTGATTCACTTGATGTATGTTTTGGTGATCAACTTGCGGGTTCCACCCATGAACATATGCATAGGGGTTGGCACACATTTTTGTCTTGACTCTCCGGTAGAAACTTTGGGGCACTCTTTGAACTACTTTTGTGTTGGTTGAATAGATGAATCTGATATTGTGTGATGCATATCGTATAATCATACCCACGGATACTTGAGATGACATTTGAGTATCTAGGTGACATTAGGATTTTGGTTGATATGTGTCTTAAGGTGTTATTCTAGTACGAACTCTGGAATAGATTGCTCCAAAAGAATAACTTTGAGGTGGTTTCGTACCCTACAATAATCTCTTCGTTTGTTCTCCGCTATTAGTGGCTTTGGAGTGACTCTTTGTTGCATGTTGAGGGATGGTTATATGACCCAATTATGTTATTATTGTTGAGAGAACTTGCACTAGTGAAAGTATGAACCCTAGGCCTTGTTTCAACGCATTGCAATACCGTTTATGCTCACTTTTATCATTAGTTACCTTGTTGTTTTTATAATTTCAGATTACAAAAACCTATATCTACTATCCATATTGCACTTGTATCACCATCTCTTCGCCGAACTAGTGCACCTATACAATTTACCATTGTATTGGGTGTGTTGGGGACACAATAGACTCTTTGTTATTTGGTTGCAGGGTTGCTTGAGAGAGACCATCTTCATCCTACGCCTCCCACGGATTGATAAACCTTAGGTCATCCACTTGAGGGAAATTTGCTACTGTCCTACAAACCTCTGCACTTGGAGGTCCAACAACATCTACAAGAAGAAGATTGTGTAGTAGACATCAAGCTCTTTTCTGGCGCCGTTGCCGGGGAGGTGAGTGCTTGAAGGTATATCTTTAGATCTTGCAATTGAATCTTTTTGTTTCTTGTTTTAGCACTAGTTTAGTTTATAAAAGAAAACTACAAAAAAATGGAACTGAGTTTGTCTCATACGCTTCATATTTTTAATATCTTTTGGGAGAATGATGGAAAGGAAAATTGTGCTCAAGTGCTAGAAGAAGAATGCATTAGAATGTTTGGCACTAAATATTTGAATGATCCGCATGATTGCAATGTTGTTAATATGAATTCCTTGAATATCCATGATGCTAATGATATGCAAAGCCACAAGCTTGGGGAAGTTATGTTTGATGCAGATGATATTTTTTGTCCCCCAAGTTCTCCTGAGCAAATTTATTATGATGAAATCACGCCTCCTATTTATGATGATTATATTGATGACAGTGGATTTGGAGAGGTCATGACTTCATTTTGTGATGAATCCACTATTCCGGAAGAGGTTCCAATTGATTATGAGAACAAAGTTAATACCTATGATGGTTATTGTGATGACTTGTAGGCTATAAAGAATAATGATATCCATGAAACTTTTCATCATGATTTTAATTTTCAATTGGATTATGCCTCACATGATAGTTATTTGTTGAGTTTGCTCCCACTACTATTCATGAGAAGAAATTTGCTCATGTGGAGAGTAATAAATTTTCTATCACTGGTAGAAAAAGGGCTTGTTGTCCCGGTTCGTAAGGGCCTTTTGTCCCGGTTCTGGAACCGGGACTAAAGGGTCGGTACTAATGCCCTGTCCCTTTAGTCCCGGTTCAATCCAGAACCGGGACAGATGGGCCTCCATGTGGCCTGTGCACGGAGCCCAGGCAGGAGACCCTTTGGTCCCGGTTGGTGGCACCAACCGGGACCAATAGGCATCCACGCGTCACCATTTCTATGGTTGGGGTTTT
>NC_057812.1:617084891-617090507 GCF_018294505.1 Triticum aestivum
TGGGGGTTTTGGGGGGTTAATTTAGATGTTTCATATATTGTGTTAGCTAGCTATAATTAATAGAGAGAAGTGTCCTCTCTTATGTCCGTGCTTGGTCGACGCTACGTACTATACATATGTATAGAGAGGACTAGACACGCTAGCTAGCTAGTAAGCAAAGGAAGGAAACAGAAGATCGTCATGAACATATATGCATACAGAGAGAAGTGATATCGACCACCTCTCCTTCTCCGAGAGATTGATCGAACAACAAGTTCTCGTATATCTATCCGACACTACCGGCTACATATATACAATAATTATCTCTTACAAATATAATCATACGGACTCAGGGTCCACATAGTATTCTCCGTCTTCAGGGATCACGTGGTCAAGAAAGAATGCCGCCAATTCCTCTTGAATTGCTCGCATGCGAGCTGCTGCTAGGAGTTCATCCCGCTTCCGAAACATCTAATTTAAAGAAGGGGGTCAATACATATATATATATATATATATATGAATGAATGAAACTCAACACAAATGATGGTAATAAAATAAAATTGTGAATGTTGTTATTTACGTACTTCATATTGTTCGTCAGCGTAGCCCCGCTCACAGGGCGTGTGGCGGATGGACTCGCAAACGTAGTATCCACAGAAATCATTCCCTTCTTCCTGTCACAACCACTTTACAAGAAATAGAGGTCAATCAAACTGATAAGCAAGAATGCCAAATGGTATTGACGAAACTAGCGCTTGAATGACTAGTAGATGCGCGGAACATGCTACTATAGTACTTACTTTCGGGTGTCTAAATTGCAGCTCCTTCGGCAGTCCCGGAGCTTTTCTGGTGAATTTTCTCCAAACCCTGCCGGACAAAGAAAACAATTACTTGATATATCAGGAAATGAACAAAGTTGCTGATATGGTGGATAATGATCGATTTAACTTACTTCTCGAGTATTTGAGTCATGTCTGCATAGTCTTGGGGATTTTTTCGTCTTGAGTCTAAGACGGTTACTAGTCCCTGCTCAAGCTTAATCTCTAGGAGAATATAGTGGAAACTGCACATGCATGCATAACTCATCAATTACATTACTATAACCTTGACTAATATATAAAGGAAACCAAATACGCACAAGACAGTAACACTCACTTGAAGTTGTAAGGAAAGAGTATTATATATTAGTTTTCATTTATTACCAATGATCGTAGCAAGTTGGCCTCGGTAGCTGTGGCATGAAATTTAACCTGAGTTGCATCTATGAGATATGTGTTAATGAACCCAATATCACCGACTTGTCTTTTCTTCAATTCGGCGATCTTCAATCTGCATAATATAGTGAGGATGATTATAAATACATGCAATGAAAGAGCTGAGCTATATAGAGAGACTTAATGATAGAAGTAGTACTACTTACAGACAGTAGCAGGCGACCGTTGTTTTATCGAGGGCCAATTGATTGAAAAACTGATAGAAGTCCTCAAATGGAACAGGAAACAGTTCAATTCCAACGAGGTCATGCTCCTTTTTAACTTTCACATACAAAGTACTCCTCCCCCCTAGAGTCTCTGCAGATCTTCAAGTACCAATCATGCAATCTTCGCATCATCGTTGATAGAGATCTTTCATCTTTGACGAGAGGCTTCCCGTACTCGTATCTTTGTATCTGCACCTCCATGGGTTCATAATGTACATCGTCGGGCAGGTAATCTGCAAGATTGCTATAACCGGGCACCATCCTCGGATCATTAGCGACGTTGTGGCTAGGCACCTTGAGCGGGGGGCACGATTGCTTCGCTTGTTCGCCGAGCTGGGCAATTTGTTTCCCAGCTCGTCGTTCTTTCAGCCTTTGATCACTGACAGTACTTCCCGACCGCTCCGCTTCGGCAAATTCCTTTCCAATAATGCGCTCATAGTTTCCTTTCGGCGGAGACTTGGGTGGTTTTGTCAGGGCATCCAGAGTGCGCTTCGCTTTCACCGGATCTACCTTCTCCTCCGGAAGTGGATGTCTCTTTGCTTTCAACCCTTGAAACCAGTCATCCACTTCGGTTCATGCAATCTCGGTGTTCTCCTCCGGGGTCCTCTCGTATGGTAACTTCTCTGGAGTCTTCAGAGAAGGACTGAATCTGTATGTCCTCCCGCCTCTGGCTGTACTGCTAGACGCCGGCCGAGCAGACAGAGCGGTTGTCTTCTTTACTTGCTTACGAGGCGGAGGAGAAGGACTACGACACGCCGGAGCAGCCGGAGTGGCGGTAGGTCTCTTCCGCCCTTGCCGACGAGGCGGAGAAGGAGGAGGCTGGCTGCTCGGGCGCGTCGGCGCAGGCGGAGAAGGAGGCGGAGTGCCGCCACGCGCTGGAGAAGGAGCCGGTCGAGTGCCCTGATCATCACTTGCCGGAGGAGGAGGCGGTGGAGGAGGCGGAGTGCCCTGACTCGCCGGAGGAGGAGGCGGTGGAGGAGGCGGAGTGCCCTGACTTGCCGGAGGAGGAGGAGGAGGCGGAGGCGTCCAGTTTGGAAGGTTGATGAGGTCCTTCCGCCATAGGCATGGAGTCTTCAGAGCAGACCCCAGCCTAGTCTCCCCTTCACCGGTAGGGTGGTCAAGCTGGAGGTCCTCAAATCCCTCCGTTACTTCATCCACCATCACCCTAGCATATCCTTCTGGAATCGGCCGGCAGTGAAAAGTTGCACCGGGTTCAGTAGGATAAACAGAGCCAACAGCCGCCTTGACCTTCAAATTCATCCATTGCGTCATAAGGTGGCAATTTTGAGACTCCGTGATAGCATCCACGGGATAGCTGGCAGGAGCCGTCAAGGCATGCTCCGCCTGAAGCAGCTCGGTGGAAGCCACGCTGCTTCTCCGCTGAGATGGTGGGGTAGCTTCGGGGGAAGCTTTGGCAGTACGTTTGCTATGATTTTCTTCTCGTTCCTCCATCGCTTGTACCCTTCCTTGCAGCGCCTGCATTTGGGTCTGCTGCACTTTTTTCCTCCTCTCATGGGATTTGTAACCGCCTGCGTCCGGAAACCCAACCTTCCACGGAATGGAGCCTGGTGTGCCTCGTGTCCGTCCAGGGTGCTCAAGATTCCCGAGGGACATTGTGAGCTCATCCTTCTCTCTGTCTGGAAAGAACGTCCCTTGCTGGGCTGCTTCGATATAGTGCTGAAGCTTCCTGACTGGTATGTCCATTTGATCGTTCGTCCAAATGCACTTCCCTATTACAGGGTCCAAGGTTCCGCCAGCCCCGAAGAACCAAGTCCGGCAACGGTCTGGCCAGTTAATTGTCTCTGGTTCAATCACTTTATCAACCAGATCATTCTCAGTCTTGGCCCACTTAGGCCGGGCTACGAGGTAGCCACCTGACCCCGTGCGATGGTGATGCTTCTTCTTCGCAGCATTTTGCTTGTTTGTCGCCGACATCTTCTTACTCTTTTCCGATGTCTCGTGGGCCACAAATGCGGCCAGTGAATTCTGATCTTCTCATATCTGCCCTTGAATTCTGGTGTCTCATTATTTTCGACAAACTTATTCAGCTCTTTCTTCCACCTCCTGAATAGTTCTGCCATCCTCTTAAGAGCAAAAGACTTGATTAATTGCTCTTTAACTGGCTTCTCTGGATTATCCTCTGGCGGTAGGGTGAAATTTGACTTCAGCTCAGTCCAAAGATCATTTTTCTGCATATCATTGACATAAGACACCTCAGGCTCTTCTGTAGCCGGCTTAAACCATTGCTGGATGCTAATCAGGATCTTGTCCCTAACCAAAACCCCGCACTTAGCAACAAATGCGCTCTTTATCCGGAGGGGTTCAGTCGGTTGGCCGTCAGGTGCGATTGCTATGATCTCAAACTTTTCATCTGAGCTCAACTTTTTCTTCGGGCCTCATCTCTTTACCGAAGTTGTGCTCGATCCGGAGGGCTAGAAAAAAGAACAAAGACTTAATTAATATGTGTACATACCAAAACAATGAATACATCAATTAGTTAGTCAGCAGAAGCTTAACTAATATATATACCTGGCCGGACTCGGTTCGGTCACCGGAGACGTCATCACGGTCTCCTTCTTGCACCGGCATTGGGTCACCGGAGCCGTCCTCACGGTCTCGTTCTTCGGCATTAGGTCACCGGAGCCATCATAATCAGCTACTTCCAGACCATTGGTCTCATTGAGAAACAACGAGCAGATGGCATCACTTCCTCGTGCGATTATGTCCCCCAACAACTCTTCTTGTACTTCGTCTCGGGCGGTGTCCATAGTTTCTAGAAATATTGACAACATGGCAATTATTATTCAAACATGACAGATGGATATATTAGTGGCAAAAATATAGAACTAATATTAATTAGTGGCCTCGACGCTGCTTCTCTAGGGTTTGGGGTGGCCTCAACAACGCTTCAAGGATAAAAAAAAGAAGAGGAAGAAGAAAAAAAAGAGGAGAAGAAAGAATAGAGGAGTAAGAACTCCTCTATTCTTTCTTCTCCTCTTTTTTTTCTTCTTCTTCCTCTTTTTTTTATCGGGAACGAGGGTCGTCGAGGGTCACCGAGCGATAGAGGAAACCCTAAATAGCAAGTATCGTGGGTGTGAGATACATGTGGCCATCGGTGTCAGACACTACATCCACGTCCCACAAGTGATGTGGGCGTCGAAGCCCGCGCCACTTGTGGGACGTGGATGTAGTGTCCGACACTGACGGTACATGTATCTCACACCGACGATACTTTCTATTTAGGGTTTCTCCTCTACCGCTCGGCGACCCTCGACGACCCTCGTTCCTGATAAAAAAAGAGGAAGAAGAAAAAAAAGAGGAGAAGAAAGAATAGAGGAGACGATCGCCGAGGGGTCGGGAGGTTGCCTAGTGTCAAAGGATTCAACAAAACCATGTCTTCATCATTAGGCGAAAGTAACAGGTGCATGATGGTACGAAGCTCTCCAAAGTTATTTTGGAACGGAGTCCCAGATAAGATAATTCGCTTTTTGGTACAAAGTTCAGCAAGAACCTTCCAAATATCGTTATTTGGAAGGCCTTTGCTGAAATTCATACAAAAAGGCAAATTATCCTATCCAGGACACCATTCCAAAATAACTTTGGAGGACTTCTTCATGCCCTGGTTACCTCCGGCTAATGATGAAGCCATGGATTTCTTCAATACTTTGACACTAGGAAACCTCTCTCGACCCCTCGGCGATCCTCGACCCCTCGAACCCTCGACAACCCTGGAACCCTCGACCCCTAGACGACCCTGGAACCCTCGACTCTCGATCCCTCGACCCTATAGAACCCTCGAAGAAAGGAATAGCTAGAGGAGAAGATCGAAGAAAAAAAAGAAGAAAAAAAAGAGGAGAAGAAGAAAGTAATAGTGGAGAAGAAGAGAAAATAGAATATTTCCTTCTTTTTTCTTCTTCTTATTTATTTCTCCTCTTCTTTTCCTCTCCTCTTCCTCTTTCTTTCCTCTTCTTATTTTCTTCTTTCCTATCCTTCTTTTTCTTATAAATTTTAGCATATTCTAAATTTTCTTCTAACTTTCTATATATGAACAAAAAACTTTCTATGAACAAAAAACTTTCTATATATATATGAAAAAAAATTCTATGAACAAAAAAATTAAACTAACATACACATATACATACACATATACATTATAC
>NC_057812.1:617090664-617091892 GCF_018294505.1 Triticum aestivum
TTGTATATGAACATTATACATACACATATACATACACATATACATTATACATACACATATACATTATAGAAAATTTTATATGAACAAATACATACACATAGCCACATACGTACATACACATATACATTATATATATATATGAATAAAAAAATTAAACTTAAAAAAATGAAGGGCAGGGGCTGCGCACGGCGGCAGCAGCAGCGAAGGGTAGGGGCGGCGTGTGGCGGGGCGGCGTGCGGCGGCAGCGAAGGGCAGGGCGGCGCGCGCCGGCAGCGCGATGGCAGCGCACGGCGGTGATGGCAGCCAGTACATGGGGAGGAGCAGGGGAACGGGGCGGCGCTCATCGCGAGGTGGCGTCGGCGACGAGGAAGAAGCTAGGCTCGGGGACGGCGGAGGCCCGCTCGGGGGTGAGGGCAGGGGCGCGCGGGCTCGGTGACGGCGACGGAGACGCGACGGCGAGGCACGGGCGACGGCAGGGGCGGCGGACGGCGTCGGGGCAACTGGCGAGGGAAATGGTGAAAATTTCCTAAGTGTTGCTTATATAGCTAAGGCATTGGTCACGGTTGGTGCCACCAACCGGGACCAAAGGTGGGGCATTGGTCACGGTTTGTGCCACGAACCGTGACCAATGCCCCCTTTAGTCCCGATTGGTGCCACCAACTGGGACCAAAGGCCTTGTGCTACCCCGCGCCCAAATGTTTAGTCCCACCTTGCTAGTTGAGAGGGAGCCGCACCTGTTTATAAGGTGCGGTGCGCCTTCCCTCTCGAGCTCCTCTCTAAAGCAGGCTTTCGGGCCTAACCGTGCAATCTGTGCCTGTGGGACTACTGGGCCACCCGCGGGCCTGAATCCTGCCCCATGGTAGGGTTTCTAGTCGTATTCAGGTCGTGGGTGCCCAGTAGGTGGCACTTTTTTTGTTTTTTTGTTTTTTTGTTTCTACTTACAACAAAATACTTATTGTTGCTATATTTAATTTTTTTTTCCAGTTTTTTTGTTTTGTTTTCTGCATTATTTATTTTCTTTTGTTTTTTGCTTTATTTTTTAATTCTTTTTGCTTTTAGTTTTAGAAAAATTATAAACTTTCTGTTAGTGCCATTAGTTTTCAAATTTGAAAACACTTTTTTTGTTTTTTTGTTTTCTTTGTTGCTTTATTTATTTTATTTTGTTTCTACTTACAACAAAATACTTATTGTTGCTATTTTTATTTTTTTTCCAGTTTTTTTGTTTTGT
>NC_057812.1:617092028-617132162 GCF_018294505.1 Triticum aestivum
GTTTTCAAATTTGAAAACACTTTTTTTTGTTTTTTTTGTTTTCTTTGTTGCTTTATTTATTTTATTTTGTTTCTACTTACAACAAAATACTTATTGTTGCTATTTTTATTTTTTGTCCAGTTTTTTTGTTTTGTTTTCTGTATTATTTATTTTCTTTTGTTTTTTGCTTTATTTTTTAATTCTTTTTGCTTTTAGGACAGCAAAATTATAAACTTTCTGTTGCTTTATTTTTTTTATTTTGTTTCTACATACAACAAAATACTTATTGTTGCTATTTTTTCCAGTTTTTTTGTTTTGTTTTCTGCATTATTTATTTTCACTTTGAGAGGAGCTCAACAAGGCAGAGAGGGAAGGGCTTATAAACCAGTGTGAGCCCCCTTCGGTTGGCAAGGTGGGACTAAACTCTGCCCGCAACGAGGACCAACCCTTTAGTCCCGGTTTATGGCACAAACCGGGACTAATGGTCATGGGCCAGGCGCGAGGAGCAAAATTATAAACTTTCTGTTAGTGCCATTAGTTTTAGAAAGTTGAAAGTTGAAAGTTGGCATGGGCCAGGGACTAATGGTCATGGTATTACGAGGGCCGAACCATAAGACATGAAAGCATTTCAAATGAACTCTGAAAAAGTTGAAAGTTGGCATGGTATCATAATTTCACTCACATAGCATGTGCATGTACAAAACGGACAATGGTAGCATGTTCGTGTGTTACAAAGTTGGCATGGTATCATCATAATAGTTGCGGGAGAAAGTCTTCACTTTTGCTTTGCTTGTGTCATTTGCTTATTGCGTCGTAACCATGGATAATCTTCATTGTTTATCAGGATGCTTGGGTAAGCCTTGACATTGAAGGGAGGAATTTCATGAAACTTTTCATAATCTTCAAACATGTCTGTCTTGCCGTCCACTCCCAGGATGTCCCTTTTTCCTGAAAGAACTATGTGGCGCTTTGGCTCATTGTATGATGTATTCGCTTCCTTATCTTTTCTTTTTCTCGGTTTGGTAGACATGTCCTTCACATAGATAACCTATGCCACATCATTGGCTAGGACGAACGGATCGTCAGTGTACCCAAGATTTTTCAGATCCACTGTTGTCATTATGTACTGTGGGTCTACCTGTACCCCGCCGCCTAACAGATTGACCCATTTGCACTTAAACAAAGGGACCTTAAAATCAGGTCTGTAGTCAAGTTCCCATATGTCCACTATGTAACCATAATATGTGTCCTTTCCGCTCTCGGTTGCTGCATCAAAGCGGACACTGCTGTTTTGGTTGGTGCTCTTTTGATCTTGGGCGATCGTGTAAAATGTATTCCCATTTATCTCGTATCCTTTGTAAGTCAATACAGTCAAAGATGGTCCCCTGGACAACAAGTACAACTCATCACAAACAGTGTTGTCACCTCTGAGATGTGTTTCCAACCAACTGCTGAAAGTCCTGATGTGTTCACATGTAATCCAGTCGTCGCACTGCTCTGGGTGTTTGGAGCGCAGACTGTTCTTATGTTCATCGACATACGGGGTCACCAAGGTAGAGTTCTGTAGAACTGTGTAGTTTTCTTGAGACCAAGAATATCCGTCCCTGCATATTATTGAGTCTCTTCCAAGAGTGCCTTTTCCAGTCAGTCTCCCCTCATACCGCGATTTAGGGAGACCTATCTTCTTAAGGCCAGGAATGAAGTCAACACAAAACCCGATAACATCCTCTGTTTGATGGCCCATGGAGATGCTTCCTTCTGGCCTAGCGTGGTTACAGACATATTTCTTTAGGACTCCCATGAACCTCTCAAAGGGGAACATATTGTGTAGAAATACGGGCCCCGGGATGACAATCTCGTCGACTAGATGAACTAGGACGTGCGTCATGATATTGAAGAAGGATGGTGGGAACACCAGCTCGAAACTAACAAGACATTGCGCCACATCACTCCTTAGCCTTGGTACGATTTCTGGATCGATCACCTTCTGAGAGATTGCATTGAGGAATGCACATAGCTTCACAATGGCTAATCAGACATTTTCCGATAGAAGCCCCCTCAATGCAACCGAAAGCAGTTGCATCATAATCACGTGGTAGTCATGAGACTTTAGGTTCTGAAACTTTTTCTCTGGCATATTTATTATTCCCTTTATATTCGACGAGAAGCCAGTCGTGACCTTCATACTGAGCAGGCATTCAAAGAAGATTTCTTTCTCTTCTTTCATAAGAGCGTAGCTGGCAGGACCTTTATACTACTTCGGAGGCATGCCGTCTTTTTCGTGCAAATGTTGCAGGTCCTCCCGTGCCTCAGGTGTATCTTTTGTCTTCCCATACACGCCCAAGAAGCCTAGCAGGTTCATGCAAAGGTTCTTCGTCAGGTGCATCACGCCGATTGAGGAGCGGACCTCTAGGTCATTCCAGTAGGGTAGGTCCCAAAATATAGATTTCTTCTTCCACATGGGTGCGTGTCCCTCAGCGTCATTCGGAACAGCTAGTCCACCGGGACCCTTTCCAAAGATTACGTAGTGTAAATCATTGACCATAGCAAGCATGTGATCACCGGTGCGCATGGCGGGCTTCTTCCGGTGATCTGCCTCGCCTTTGAAATGCTTGCCTTTCTTTCGACACTGATGGTTGGTCGGAAGAAATCGATGATGGCCCAGGTACACATTCTTCCTACATTTGTCCAGGTATATACTTTCAGTGTCATCTAAATAGTGCGTGCATGCGTGGTATCCTTTGTTTGTCTGTCCTGAAAGGTTACTAAGAGCGGGCCAATCGTTGATGGTCATGAACAGCAACGCCTTAAGGTTAAATTCCTCCTGTCTATGCTCATCCCACGTACGTACACCATTTCCATTCCACAGCTGTAAAAGTTCTTCAACTAATGGCCTTAGGTACACATCAATTTCGTTGCCGGGTTGCTTAGGGCCTTGGATGAGAATTGGCATCATAATGAACTTCTGCTTCATGCACATCCAAGGAGGAAGGTTATACATACATAGAGTCACGGGCCAGGTGCTGTGATTGCTGCTCTGCTCCCCGAAAGGATTAATGCCATCCGTGCTTAAAGCAAACCATACATTCCTTGGGTCCTTTGCAAACTCATCCCAGTACTTTCTCTCGATTTTTCTCCACTATGACCCATCAGCGGGTGCTCTCAACTTCCCATCTTTCTTTAGGTTCTCACTATGCCATCGCATCAACTTGGCATGCTCTTTGTTTCTGAACAGACATTTCAACCGTGGTATTATAGGAGCATACCACATCACCTTCGCAGGAACCCTCTTCCTGGGGAGCTCGCCGTCAACATCACCAGGGTCATCTCGTCTGATCTTATACCGCAATGCACCGCATACCGGGCATGCGTTCGGATCCTTGTATGCACTATGGTAGAGGATGCAGTCATTAGGGCATGCATGTATCTTCTCCACCTCCAATCCTAGAGGGCATACGACCTTCTTTGTTACGTATGTACTGTCGGCCAATTCGTTATCCTTTGGAAGCTTCTTCTTCAATATTTTCAGTAGCTTCTCAAATCCTTTGTCAGCCACAGCATTCTCTGCCTTCCACTGCAGCAATTCCAGTACGGTACCGAGCTTTGGGTTGCCATCTTCGCAATTGGGGTATAATCCTTTTTTGTGATCCTCTAACATGCGATCGAACTTCAGCTTCTCCTTTTGACTTTCGCATTGCGTCCTTGATTCGACAATGACCCGGCGGAGATCATCATCATCGGGCACATCGTCTGGTTCCTCTTGATCTTCAGCAGCTTCACCCATTGCAGCATCATTGGGCACATCGTTTGGTTCCTCTTGATCTTCACCAGCTCCCCCCGTTGCAGCATCACCGTATTCAGGGGGCACATAGTTTTCATCGTACTCTTCTTCTTCGCCGTCTTCCATCATAACCCCTATTTCTCCGTGCCTCGTCCAAACATTATAGTGTGGCATGAAACCCTTGTAAAGCAGGTGGGAGTGAAGGATTTTCCGGTTAGAGTAAGACCTCGTATTCCCACATTCAGTGCATGGACAACACATAAAACCATTCTGCTTGTTTGCCTCAGCCGCATCGAGAAACTCATGCACGCCCTTAATGTACTCGCGGGTGTGTCTGTCACCATACATCCATTGCCGGTTCATCTGCGTGCATTATATATAATTAAGTGTCCAAATTAATAGAAGTTCATCATCACATTAAAACCAAAGTGCATACATAGTTCTCATCTAATAACATATAGCTCTCCAGAGCATCTAATTAATTAAACCATACATTGAAACTATGTAAAACATTTCAATGCGAAAACAAATGCGATCATAATCGCAACCAAGGTAACAATTGATCCAACAGCATAATGATACCAAGCCTCGGTATGAATGGCATATTTTCTAATCTTTCTAATCTTCAAGCGCATTGCATCCATCTTGATCTTGTGATCATCGACGACATCCGCAACATGCAACTCCAATATCATCTTCTCCTCCTCAATTTTTTTTATTTTTTCCTTCAACAAATTGTTTTCTTCTTCAACTAAATTTAACCTCTCGACAATAGGGTCGGTTGGCATTTCCGATTCACATACATCCTACATAAATAAAATCTATGTCACGTTGGTCGGCATAATTTTCATAAACAATAAATGAACCAATAGTTATAAAGATAATATATATACCACATCCGAATCATAGATAGGACGAGGGCCGACGGGGGCGGATACCAAAACCATCGCACTATATAAGATGCAATAATAAAAGTAAGAAAATAATACAAGTATCTATGTAAACATACAAGTAAGAATATTTTTCCTTTCAGAAAGAAGATAAAACAAGAGGCTCACCACGGTGGTGCCGGCGATGAGCTCGGCGCGGGTGATCGACGGCGGTGAAGATGGGGACGGGGCGTGACGGACCGCTAAACCTAGACAAATATTATGGAAAATGGAGCTTGGAGGTCGAGCTTGCAGAGGAGAAAGCTTAAGTAGTGTGGCTCGGGCATTCCATCGAACACCTTGTGTGCATAGGAGGTGAGCTAGAGCACCACCAAGCCCTCTCCCCCTCGGCCAGAGAAAAACAGAGCACTGGGGTGCTCTGCTCGTGAGCGAGGGGTATATATAGGCACCTCATTGGTCCCGGTTGGTGACATGAGCCGGGACTAAAGGGGAGCCTTTGGTCCCGGTTCAAGCCACCAACCGGGACCAATGGTGGTGGGCCAAGAGCGAGGCCCATTGGTCCCGGTTCGTCCCACCAACCGGGACCAAAAGGTCCAGATGAACCGGGATCAATGGCCCACGTGGCCCGGCCGGCCCCCTGGGCTCACGAACCGGGACCAATGCCCACATTGGTCCCGGTTCTAGACTGAACCGGGACTAATGGGCTGACCCGGCCTGGACCAAAGCCCTGTTTTCTACTAGTGTATGCTTGTAGATCATGAAAAGAATGCTTTATGTGATAGTTATATTGTTGAATTCATTCATGATGCTACTGAAAATTATTATGAGGGAGGAACATATGCTTGTAAGAATTTCAATAATATCAAGTTTCCTCTCTACATGCTTAAAATCTTGAAGTTATGCTTGTTTTGCTTTCCTATGCAAGTTGATTCTTGTTCCCACAAGTTGTTTGCTCACAAAATCCCTGTGCATAGGAAGTGGGTTAGACTTAAATGTGCCAGTAATATTCTTCATGATGCTCTCTTTATGTTACAATTCTTATCTTTTATGTGAGCATCGTTGAAATCATCATGCCTAGCTAGGGGCGTTAAACGATAGCGCTTGTTGGGAGGCAACCCAATTTTATTTTTGTACCTTGCTTTTTGCTCATGTTTAGTAATAAATAATTCATCTATCCTCTGTTTATATGTGGTTTTATTCTTTAATTAGTGTTTGTGCCAAGTAGAACCTTTGGGAAGACTTGGGGAAAGTCTTTGTCATCATGCTGTAAAAAACAGAAACTTTAGCACTCACGAGATTTGCTGCCATTTTTTACTGGAGAGTGATATTTAGTTAATTCTTTTTGAAAATGATTAATAGATAAATTCCTAAGGTCCAGCATTTTATTTTAGAATTTTTTACGTTCCAGAAGTATACGTTTGATACAGATTACTACAGGCTGTTCTGTTATTGACAGATTCTGTTTTCTATGTGTTCTTTGCTTATTTTGATGAGTCTATGGCTAGTAAAATAGTTTATAAACCATAGAGAAGTTGGAATACAGTAGATATTACACTAATATGAATTTATAATGAGTTCATTACAGCACCTTGAAGTGGTGTTTTGTTTTCTTTCGCTAACGGAGCTTACACGTTTTCTGTTAAGTTTTGTGTTATGAAGTTTTCAAGTTTTGGGTAAAGATTCGATGGACTATGGAATATGGAGTGGCAAGAGCCTAAGCTTGGGGATGCCCAAGGCACCCCAAGGTAATATTCAAGTACAACCAAGAGCCTAAGCTTGGGGATGCCCCGGAAGGCATCCCCTCTTTCGTCTACTTCCAACGACAACTTTACTTGGAGCTATATTTTTATTCACCACATGATATGTGTTTTGCTTGGAGCGTCTTGTATGATTTGAGTCTTTGCTTTTTAGTTTACCACAACCATCCTTTCTATACATACCTTTTGAGAGAGACACACATGATTCGGAAATTATTAGAATACTCTATGTGCTACACTTATATCTTTTGAGTTATATAGTTTTTGCTCTAGTACTTCACTTATATCTTTTAGAGCACGGTGGTGGTTTTGTTTTATAGAAACTATTATTCTCTCATGCTTCACTTAGATTATTTGAGAGTTTTAAATATCATGGTAATTTACTTAAATAATCCTAATATACTAGGTATTCAAGACTAGTAAAAAACTTTCTTATGAGTGTGTTGAATACTAAGAGAAGTTTGATGCTTGATGATTGTTTTGAGACATGGAGGTAGTGATATCAAAGATGTGCTAGTTGAGTAGTTTTGAGTTTGAAAAATACTTGTGTTGAAGTTTGCAAGTCCCGTAGCATGCACGTATGTTAAATGTTATGTAACAAATTTGAAACATGGGGTGTTCTTTGATTGTCCTCCTTATGAGTGGCGGTCGGGGATGAGTGATGGTCTTTTCCTACCAATCTATCCCCCTAGGAGTATGCGCATAGTGCTTGGTTTTTGATGACTTGTAGATTTTTGCAATAAGTATGTGAGTTCTTTATGACTAATGTTGAGTCCATGGATTATACGCACTCTCACCTTTCCATCATTGCTAGCCTCTTCGGTACCTTGCATTGCCCTTTCTCACATTGAGAGTTGGTGCAAACTTCGCCGGTGCATCCAAACCCCGTGATATGATATGCTCTTTCACACATAAACCTCCTTATATCTTCCTCAAAACATCCACCATACCTACCTATTATGGCATTTCCATAGGCATTCTGAGATATATTTCCATGCAACTTTCCACCGTTCCGTTTATTATGACACACATCATCATTGTCATATTGCTTTGCATGATCATGTAGTTGACATCGTATTTGTGGCAAAGCCATCGTTCATAATTTTTCATACATGTCACTCTTGATTCATCGCAATCTCGGTACACCGCCGGAGGCATTCATATAGAGTCATATCTTGTTCTAAGTATCGAGTTGTAATTCTTGAGTTGTAAATAAATAAAAGTGTGATGATCATCATTTTTAGAGCATTGTCCCAGTGAGGAAAGGATGATGGATACTATGATTCCCCCACAAGTCGGGATGAGACTCCGGACGAAAAAAAAGAGAGAGAAAAAAAGAAAGGCCATAAAAAGGAGAAGGCCCAAAAAAATGAGAGAAAAAGAGAGAAGGGGCAATGCTACTATCCTTTTACCACACTTGTGCTTCAAAGTAGCACCATGATCTTCATGATAGAGAGTCTCCTATGTTGTCACTTTCATATACTAGTGGGAATCTTTCATTATAGAACTTGGCTTGTATATTCCAATGATGGGCTTCCTCAAAATGCCCTAGGTCTTCATGAGCAAGCGAGTTGGATGCACACCCACTAGTTTCTTTTGTTGAGCTTTCATACATTTATAGCTCTAGTGCATCCGTTGCATGGCAATTGACGGTGTCCTGGACTAGGGGGTACTCACCACGTCATCTCCCGATCTATTAGATTGGGCCGAGGACCCCCATGGCCATATACTCATGGGCCAGTTCGGACAGCTGCCGCATACAAGGAAGATTCCACAAGACTTGGCGATTAAGACAAGGACTCCTCCCCACCGACGTATTTGGCTAGGACTCTTGTTATCCTAGGCCTCTGGTGCATTATATGAACCGAGGCCAGGCTAGTCGATAGATATAGACAACATACAATCATACCATAGGCTAGCTTCTAGGGTTTTGCCTCTCTGATCTTGTGGTAGATCTACTCTTGTACTACCCATATCATCAATATCAATCAAGCTGGACGTAGGGTTTTACCTCCATCAAGAGGGCCCGAACCTGGGTAAAACATCGTGTCCCCTGCTTCCTATTACCATCCGCTTTAGACGCACAGTTCAGGACCCCCTACCCGAGATCCGCCGGTTTTGACACCGACATTGGTGCTTTCATTGAGAGTTCCGCTATGTGTTCGGCAAAAGGTTGATGGCTCGCCTACAGATCAACTGCGACTTCGGCATCTTCGTCACCAGCTTGACTGGTCACCTTGGTTCGACCAAGGACTGCGTCCTACCTCCGGTCGTCATGTTCGGATGAGGGCCTTTATAAACATCAACTCCGATCTCTATCAAGATCATGGAGGAATCATCCAGGGAGCCCGGGGGCTCAACGTCAACATTGCCCTCGGGCGACCGTGCTGTTTTTCTAGACAACAAACTTGTGTCTGCCGCCACCGCCTCCTCAAGTGTCTTTTTAACGATTGCTTCAGTGGAATTGTGCGGAATTGAGTCTACAACAACCCTGGAAAATTTCGTCGAGTTTCGATGGAGGAATCTCAGGCAATCCATGATATACCGGAGCTCTGTCAAATCTGGACGGGAATCTGGACGAGTTTAGGGCGTGGTGTCAGCTTCTAGCTCGGCCGTCCTTTGGAAGATTCAACCGTTCATCGGCTGCAGAATTCCTATATCTATCACTTCTCAAAATTTCAGCTCGATCCGACCGTCCAAACTCCGGGAACCTTCCGATTAGTGCATCACTTTTTGGATATGTTTTCTGCGCGAAAACGAATCCGGCCCGAGTTTGTCTTTTTTATGAACGGGATTTCAGACATCCTTTTGAAGGGAGTTTTGTATGGGGTATTGTGTTTTGTTCCCGAACACATCCCTCTAACTTTAAGATCTTTGGAACATGATCTTCAACATCATGCTGGTGTCAAACCAGTCCGACAATATTGCTCCACGGCTGCCGACCTGCGCTAGACACGTCGTCACTTTGTTGAGCCGAGCTCAACTTCTTCGGATCATCATCTCAACAAGCCGAACAAGAGTCCGACATCATGAAGGATAAATCATCACCAACGTCGCCGCCCCAGGATTACACGGAGCGGGCATACCGGCATCGCCGCACGGTCGCTTCATCAAGCCGGCATCGACCATGTCACGACCTACATCGACAGGGCCGCACTATTGCTTCATCAAGCTGGTGTGCATCACGCCGACCTACTTTGACTCATCGGCTGACATCGAGGCTTCGACGTCTCGGCTGGACTGGGGGCTTCGCCATCTCTTCATCAACCTACTACGGACACTTCGGCGTCACTAGCCGACCAACCCCGTCACGTTAGCTGGACTGAGGACTTTGCCTCGGCGAGCCTACCTTTGCTAGCATTGCCATGCCATCGTTTTATCGCCCATCAGGCAATGCGGATCGAGTCCCAGTTTTGGGAATCACCTTCCTTCAGATTGCTACAACAAATAAACCAGGTGCTATTAATCCCAGTATTTTTTGCTTGTTTGGGTTCATTTTTCCCAAGGAATTATTACTCTGGCTTGTCCATCATAGGTACACAGGTCTATCAAATGGTGGCCGCATTAACGACGGTCGTGTGGTGGTTCGGTCAGTTTTCGTACATAGTCCGGCGAACGCCGCATTCGAAACTTGGACCGACCTGTGAATTCAGGCTTAGTCACACCTTTACCGCATCACGCCGACGCCCAGCATCGACATTGACTTCGGTGCCAGGCCATATTTCTTTTATTACTCACTTTGCATAAATTATTTATTATGCAACGTTTTTTTAATTATTATTATTACTATTATCTCCGGTTTGCACTATTTTTTGTGCACGGGAAAATGATCCAGGGACTTCGGCGTCACTCTGTCGGTCTGCATTGACCGTGCTATGTCACCACTTCGGCGTGTCGAGATCTCCGCTCCGCCACCTCGGGACCGGCTTGGGGGATGGAACCTTGTCCCGCATCAAGCTCGGACCGCGTCATCAATGCCGAACACATTAACCAGCTAAGTCGCTTTCATGCTCAAAGTTTTAATTTTTAACTTGTGTTCGGTTCGACCAAGCATTATACTTTTTTGGAAAAAAGTTGCTTGTAAAAAATTTCCTTGTCCAAACTTTGTTTGTGACACACATATTCAAATACCCCGTTTATTTGGGGGCTTCATTTATGAAGCTTTTCCTCTTGCATATGATTATACTTGTACGGCTTCGTTCCTTGTTCGTGTATTACGCCACAATATGCACCATATTGACTTAAGCGATTTGCAAGCTGGGTTGCCTGGCTCCTGCGCTTACCCCTACGCTCCCGATTGTTCGGCTAGGGAGTAAAGGGAGCACCTCTGCGATTGTCACGACCGGGTCCTCCGAGCTCTGACCTCAGACTGGGTGAAGCCGAAAGCTAGCGCTCTTATTGTTTTCAACCATGGTCGGCACACAACAGAACTCATGAGTACAAAAAATCTAGTGCACAAGTCTCATAGTAATAATGAGCACCGAAGAAAGGTATCAGTGGGGGTACTATTTTCTTCGAAGATGCTTCTTACACTTTGTATGTAATATAGCATAAGTTCCCTAAGTGCGCTTTGTCTGTTACAGCCTTATGGCCCGGTTGCCTGGTTATCGGAAATACTGTCGATATTCTCAACAGGTGGAGTACATAACACTTTTCGGTCCTTGACCGAAGAGGGAGAAGCCGACGGTCGGTTAAGACGCGTTTAAAGTTCGGTTGAACAAAGATATGATATAAGTACTTCGGTACATAGAATCATTATACATAAAACCTTTTACCCAAGTCACTTGGGGGCTCTTAAAATTTATATGAGCTATTTTATAGTAAATGTATTTTCTTCTTGGTCGTTGCAAAGTCTTTTTCTATCGCTCCTTTTTCAACGTGAGTGTGTGGTCAATAGCCATTTAACCCATTTTCTCTCTAGTGACCGCTCAAGTTTAGTTTGCTAAACTGGTCTAACGAGAAGCACTCCGCCTTTGGGATAGGAGGCTGCAGCCGTAGGCTGACCCGCTTGAAGTCTTGAGATCGGATGTGTAATGTTAAAGCATGACAGAAGCACTCTTTTTTTCTAAGACCAATTTTCGGATTGGCACCGAACACTTGATCTTGTTCGGACGTCAAGATTTTACTGACGTTTTTTGGTTTTCCAAGCTCATGGCACTTTTAAACTATTTGTGTGTTTTCAGCACAAGTCTCGCAGTGCAATGCCGAACACCTTTATAGATTCGGCAAAAATATTCTCGGACATTGCTATATATGCATCGGTTTTGAATTGTGTCTTTGGTCAATAGTTGGGTTGCCCGACTCCTGCACTTGCTTCCTATGTTCCGCTTTGTTCAGCTAGGCGTGCAAAGGGAGAACCACTACGATTGTGCTTCCAGCTCACGCGGTTAAGCACCTCAGTGGAGAAAGCTGAAAACTGATTGTCACAATAAGCGTAAACTGGTCAGCGATCCGATGACTGTGTTAAAACGACGGGCCACTCATAACAATGGCCAAAGTGTTTACGGTTTGACCTCGACTGTCGCCGAACACTACCGGGGGCTATTAACTGGCCTCCCAAACTAAATCCTCGATATTTTGCTCTTACATTAGAGCTGAGGTTTCATGATCATGCTTAGCATGACAACCCAAAGAAAGGAACCGATAGCGGGACTATTTTATTTGGAAGACATTTCTTATGTTAAACAGTAATATAACATATCTCTCTATGTACCTTCGTTTATAAAACCGTATGGCCAGATTGCCTTGTTTGTTGTAAATCTTTGCCCTCATAAAGGCTTTATAAAGTCGGACAAACACTCCTGGCTATTGGCCAAGGAGGTGGAAGCCGATGGTCGATCAACAAAGTTTTGTACAATGCGGATCCGAGCATTAATGACGTAAAGTACTTGGATACATAGAGTCATTACACATAATTTGTGATTTTACTATGGATATCAATCCTTAATTCGGTCACCAGTGCCCGCATTAAGGCTCGAGGGCTACTGGGCTTCGGGCTTATTATTTACAAATATTAAAGGGGCACATCGATCCCCTGATCTGGTGTTGCCACTCGACCAGTGTCTCGGGGGCTACTACATTGCCTGTCCAATGCAAAAAAAATTAAGTGTAATACAGTTTCCGAGGAGATTTTGATCCTTAGGTTGGTCGGCCGCACCCAACCTGAGTCTCGAGGACTGAGCACGCCACTTTTTGTGTCCCGAAGTATTCTGCCGAGCTAGGACTTGATCCTCAGACTGATTTTGCAAATCAACCTGAGTCTTAGCAGCTACTGGGATCAGCGGTCTTATGTCATCCTTCATGTGCATCTCGGGTTTTAGACCGATACCCACCTTGAGGGCTACTGGCTATATATCTTGGCAGAGAATAAATTGCACCAATCAAAAATATTGACAAAAATCGGCCCACATTCGGGGTGGTGCACCACCTCGGAAGCAGTCCGGCATAAAGCTCGGGCGCTAGTGGCTGGCTCCATAGAGGGCATTTCCGGCATTAAGCTCGGCTAAACTCCTTCAAACTTCTTTGAACCAAGGTGATTTACGACACCTCGGATACAGTCCGGCGTTGGAGCTCGGATACATAGTCCGGCGTTGGAGCTCGGATACAGTCCAGCGTTGGAGCTCGGATACATAGTCCAGCGTTGGAGCTCGGTTACAGCCCGGCGTTGGAGCTCGGATACATAGTCCGGCGTTGGAGCTCGGATACATTCCGGCATTAGAGCTGGGAAGCGGTCCGACGTTGGTGCTCGGCTGCAAAAGATACCTCGAATGCAGTCCGGCATTGGAGCTCGGACGCAAGAGGATGCTGCCGCCCGGGAACAACTTCAAACCCGAGGTGTGGCATAAAAATAACAAGGCATTGATAAAGGTCGTAAACTTAAAGGGGCTCCTCGGATACCCGACGTGTAAACTCGTCGAATGCATTTCGGCCATCCTCAAGATCGAAGATGAGAAGATTTGTTGAACCAGTTTTCAAGACCGACGACCGAAGATGAAGAACGGTTCGGAAGAATCGAGGAGCGTCCCTATCTTGAAGACCAGTTCAGGGGGCTACTGACGGTGTCCTGGACTAGGGGGTACTCACCACGTCATCTCCCGATCTGTTAGATTGGTCCGAGGACCCCCATGGCCGTATACTCATGGGCCAGTTCGGACAGCTGCCGCATACAAGGAAGATTCCACAAGACTTGGCGATCAAGACAAGGACTCCTCCCCACCAGCGTATTCGGCTAGGACTCTTGTTATCCTAGGCCTCTGGTGCATTATATAAACCGAGCCCAGGCTAGTCGATAGATATAGACAACATATAATCATACCGTAGGCTAGCTTCTAGGGTTTAGCCTCTCCGATATCGTGGTATATCTACTCTTGTACTACCCATATCATCAATATCAATCAAGCGGGACGTAGGGTTTTACCTCCATCAAGAGGGCCCAAACATGGGTAAAACATCATGTCCCCTGCCTCCTGTTACCATCCGCCTTAGATGCACAGTTCGGGACCCCCTACCCGAGATCCGCCGGTTTTGACACCGACAGCAATCCCTACTCACTCACATTGATATCAATTGATGGGCATCTCCCTAGCCCATTGATTGGCCGCATCGATGTGAGACTTTCTCCTTTTTGTCTTCTCCACATAACCCCCTCATTATATTCTATTCCACCCATAGTGATATATCCATGGCTCACGCTCATGTATTGCGTGAAAGTTGAAAAAAGTTTGAGATTAATAAAGTATGAAACAATTGCTTGGCTTGTCATCGGGGTTGTGCATGATGAGAGCATTCTTGTGTGATGAAAATGGAGCATGACCAAACTATATGATTTTGTAGGGATGAACTTTCTTTGGCCATGTTATTTTGAGAAGACATAATTGCTTTGTTAGTATGCTTGAAGTATTATTATTTTTATGTCAATATTAAACTTTTGTCTTGAATCTTATCAATCTGATTATTCTTGCTACAATAAAGAGAAATACATGATGAATATGTTAGGTAGAATTCCACATCAAAAATTCTGTTTTTATCATTTACCTACTCGAGGACGAGCAGGAATTAAGCTTGGGGATGCTGATACTTCTCCAACGTATCTATATTTTTTGATTGTTCCATGCTATTATATTATCAACCTTGGATGTTTTATATGCATTTATATGCTATTTTATATGATTTTTGGGACTAACCTAATAACCTAGAGCACAGTGCCAGTTTCTGTTTTCCCCTTGTTTTAGAGTATCACAGAAAAGGAAAATCAAACGGAGTCCAATTGACCTGAAACTTCACGGAACTTATTTTTGGACCATAAGAAGCCCACGGAGCATCGGAGATGGACTAGTAGAGTCCCGGTGTCGGTGTCAAAACCGGCGGATCTCGGGTAGGGGGTCCTGAACTATGCGTCTAGGCCGGATGGTAACAGGAGGCAGGGGACACGATGTTTTACCCAGGTTCAGCCCCTCTTGATGGAGGTAAAACCCTATGTCCTGCTTGATTAATATTGATGATATGGGTAGTACAAGAGTAGATCTACCACGAGATCAGAGAGGCTAAACCCTAGAAGCTAGCCTATGGTATGATTGTATGTTATGGTTGTTGTTGTCCTACGGCCTAAAACCCTCTGGTTTATATAGACATTGGAGAGGGTTACGGTTATACAAGGTCGGTTACAAAGGAGGAGATGTCCATATCCGTATTGCCTAGCTTGCCTTCCACGCCAAGTAGAGTCCCATCCAGACACGAGACGAAGTCTTCAATCTTGTATCTTCATAGTCTAACAATCCGGCCAATGGAGATAGTCCGGCTGTCCGGAGACCCCCTAATCCAGGACTCCCTCAGTAGCCCCTGAACCAGGCTTCAATGACGATGAGTCCGGCGCGCAGTACTGTCTTCGGCATTGCAAGGCGGGTTGCTTCTCCGAATACATCATAGAAGAATTTGAATACGAGGATAGTGTCCGACCCTGCAAAATAAGTTCCACATTCCACCGCAGAGAGAACAATATTTTCACAGATCTAGTTTGCTGGCTTGTTTTGGCAGCACGATGTTATGTCATGGCCTGGTGATTATTCGAACCGTTTCTTTTAACCAGATCCACACATAACGCGAGGCGGTTTCTTGACACGTCTTGTCGAGGCGGAGATCGTGTTCCCCCAATTACGGGATTCTCATTAATGCGGTCGTGGGTAACCCAACCATGTCTAGGACTCCTAGATTATAGGCAAGTCCCCTGTCTGGAGACCCCCTAATCCAAGACTCCTCACCAGGCTGCCCACGAGGGTGGGGGTGCGCCCACCCCCCTGGGCGCGCCCCCTGCCTCGTGGACAGCCCGGAGATCCACCGACGTACTTCTTCATCCTCTATATACCCATATACCCTAAAAACTTCGGGGAGCAGAATAGATCGGGAGTTCTGCCGCCAGAAGCCTCTGTAGCCACCGAAAACCAATCTAGACCCGTTCCGGCACCCTGCCGGAGGGGGAAATCCCTCTCCGGTGGCCATCTTCATCATCCCGGCGCTCTCCATGACGAGGAGGGACTAGTTCTCCCTCGGGGCTGAGGGTATGTACCAGTAGCTATGTGTTTGATCTCTCTCTCTCTCCCGTGTTCTTGAGGTGATACGATCTTGATGTATCGCGAGCTTTGCTATTATAGTTGGATCTTATGATGTTTCTCCCCTTCTACTCTATTGTAATGGATTGAATTTTCCCTTTGAAGTTATCTTATCGGATTGAGTCTTTAAGGATTTGAGAACATTTGATGTATGTCTTGCGTGGGATACCCGTGGTGACAATGGGGTATTCTATTGATTCACTTGATGTATGTTTTAGTGATCAACTTGCGGGTTCCTCCCATGAACCTATGCATAGGGGTTGGCACACATTTTCATCTTGACTCTTCGGTAGAAACTTTGGAGCACTCTTTGAAGTACTTTTGTGTTGGTTGAATAGATGAATCTGAGATTGTGTGATGCATATCGTATAATCATACCCACGGATACTTGAGGTGACATTGGAGTATCTAGGTGACATTAGGGTTTTGGTTGATATGTGTCTTAAGGTGTTATTCTAGTACGAACTCTTGAATAGATTGATCCGAAAGAATAACATTGAGTTGGTTTCGTACCCTACAATAATCTCTTTGTTAGTTCTCCGCTATTAGTGGCTTTGGAGTGACTCTTTGTTGCATGTTGAGGGATAGTTATCTGACCCAATTATGTTATTATTGTTGAGAGAACTTGTACTAGTGAAAGTATGAACCCTAGGCCTTGTTTCAACGCATTGCAATACCGTTTGTGCTCACTTTTATCATTAGTTACCTTGCTGTTTTTATAATTTCAGATTACAAAAACCTATTATCTACTATCCATATTGAACTTGTATCACCATCTCTTCGCCGAACTAGTGCACCTATACAATTTACCATTGTATTGGGTGTGTTGGGGACACAAGAGACTCTTTGTTATTTGGTTGCAGGGTTGCTTGAGAGAGACCATCTTCATCCTACGCCTCCCACAGATTGATAAACCTTAGGTCATCCACTTGAGGGAAATTTGCTACTGTCCTACAAACCTCTGCACTTGGAGGCCCAACAACGTCTACAAGAAGAAGGTTGTGTAGTAGACATCAGTGTCGAGGAACACTCTTGGAGAGTACTCACTTTTTATTGGGGACAGCTACCCCATTGTGAAGCGGATGCCACCTTCCGTGCACGACACGGAAGGCCTGCCATTCATGAAGCATGGTTGTGTCTTCAGTGCGCACCGCCGGATGAACGACATGCTGGGACACGCTATCCCTGATTTATGCCGCTTCAGCTTGGATGAGTCTCCATCGTGTGGAACCAGACTAGAAAGCTGCGACAATGATTCTCGTTGCCCACCGCTATGGATCGTGCCATCCATGAAGAACACCTGGGACTGGAACCTGGAGGAGGACATGTAGCCCATCTATAACGTGTAAGTGGAGTATGGTAAATTGTGAACGGTAGCACTGTGAATATATGTAGACTAGTTGTGCACAAATTTATCACATGAATTGGAGATGAACTTGTGTGGCATACTGGCATTTATCCTTTAGAATTTATTACTAGTAAATGTGTTATGTGTACGTGCAACTTGTGTGGTTGTTGCATGGGCTCCAACATGCTCTTTGAGAAAAAAAGGTGGCACCGCTTTGGATATACGTGACGTGGCGGCATCATACAATAGCATCGTTCTCTATAGTTGTAGTACGCTCCTACTAGGACGAAAACTCCTATAAACCCTTGCGCTTGGCTCTTTGCCTCTTCGGGAGGTTCAACAGTTCATACTCGTGTGAACCTTGCACTTGGCTCTTCGCCTCTTCGAAAGGTCCAACAATGATGATACTATAGTACACATTATGCTTCTGGCAATCTGACACCGATTGAACTGCTGCACGTCCACCACGAGGGCGAGGGCGAGGGAGAGGGAGAGAGAGCTATAGTCAAAACCCTCTCCTCATCCTGCGAACCACCGCGCGTGTGGGCGAGGGAGAGGCGTAGTAAGCAAGCTTCTCCTCGTTCGGCGAGATGATGGGACACATCAAAGCAGTACTAGTACTAGTCCATATTGCGTCCTTTCCGGTTAATATGGCTTAATTTGAAATGAGAAAATACACTGGCGGTCAACGTATGTAACAATATGCTCTTTACGGTCACTATATATAGTTTTGCGGTGATTATACGATCACTAGCTCATCGTAGAGCACCATATTGCACCCTACTGACCAGCCACATAGTCGACGTGGCACTTTGTTGACTGGTTAAATTGTCACCTGGTTTCTGGGTCCCACCTGTCAGTTGGCAGAGCAAAGAAATCTGCTAAAAAACAAAGAGTGTAGTACAGCTACACTTCCAATACATTTAGCCTTTAATCTAAATCGATATTGATTGACCAATGCACGGATGTCTACTACACAACCTTCTTCTTGTAGATGTTGTTGGGCCTCCAAGTGCTGAGGTTTGTAGGACAGTAGAAAATTTCCCTCAAGTGGATGACCTAAGGTTTATCAATCCGTGGGAGGCGTAGGATGAAGATGGTCTCTCTCAAGCAACCCAGCAAGCAAATAACAAAGACTCTCTTGTGTACCCAACACACCCAATACAATGGTAAATTGTATACGTGCACTAGTTCAGCGATGAGATGGTGATACAAGTGCAATATGGATAGTAGATAATGGGTTTTGTAATCTGAAAATATAAAAACAGCAAGGTAGCAAGTGGTAAAAGTGAGCACAAACGATATTGCAATGCTAGGAAACAAGGCCTAGGGTTCATACTTTCACTAGTGCAAGTTCTCTCAACAATAATAACATAATTGGATCATATAACTATCCCTCAACATGCAACAAAGAGTCACTCCAAAGTCACTAATAGCGGAGAACAAACGAAGAGATTATTGTAGGGTACGAAACCACCTCAAAGTTATTTTTTCTGATCGATCTATTCAAGAGTCCATAGTACAATAACATGAAGCTATTCTTTCCGTTCAATCTATCATAGAGTTCGTACTAGAATAACACCTTAAGACACAAATCAACCAAAACCCTAATGTCACCTAGATACTCCAATGTCACCTCAAGTATCCGTGGGTATGATTATACGATATGCATCACACAATCTCATATTCATCTATTCAACCAACACAAAGAACTTCAAAGAGTGCCACAAAGTTTCTACCGGAGAGTCAAGATGAAAACGTGCGCCAACCCCTATGCATAAGTTCACGAGGTCACAGAACTCGCAAGTTGATCACCAAAACATACATCAAGTGGATCACGTGATATCCCATTGTCACCACAGATATGCACATGCAAGACATACATCAAGTGTTCTCAAATCCTTAAAGACACAATCCGATAAGATAACTTCAAAGGGAAAACTCAATTCATCAAAAGAGAGTAGAGGGAGAGAAACATCATAAGATCCAACTATAATAGCAAAGCTCGCGATACATCGAGATCATGCCACCTCAAGAACACGAGAGAGAAAGAGAGAGAGAGAACAAACACATAGCTACTGGTACATACCCTCATCCCCGAGGGATAACTACTCCCTCCTCGTCGTGGAGAGCACTAGGATATTGAAGGTGGCCACCGGAGAGGGATTCCCCCCTCTGGCAGGGTGCCAGAATGGGTCTAGATTGGTTTTCGGTGCTTACGGAGGCTTCTGGCGGCGGAACTCCCGATCTATTCTGCTCCCCAATGTTTTAGGGTATATGGACATATATAGGCGAAAGAAGTTGGTCAGGGGAGCCACGAGGGGCCCACAAGGGTGGGGGGCGCGCCCAGGGGGGCAGGCGCGCCTCCCTGCCACGTGGGCACCTTGAAGCTTCCCTGGCGTCTACTCTAAGTCTCCTGGATTGCTTCCATTCCAAAAATAACTCTCCCGAAGGTTTCGTTCCGTTTGGACTCCGTTTGATATTCCTTTTCTTCGAAACACTGAAATAGGCAAGAAAACAGGAATTTGGGCTGGGCCTCCAATTAATAGGTTAGTCCGAAAAATAATATAAAATTGTATAATAAAGCCCATTAACATCCAAAACAGATAATATAATAGCATGGAACAATCAAAAATTATAGATACGTTGGAGACGTATCAGCATCCCCAAGCTTAATTCCTGCTCGTCCTCGAGTAGGTAAATGATAAAAACAGAATTTTTGATGTGGAATGCTACCTAACATATTTATCCATGTAATTCTCTTTATTGTGGCAATAATATTCAAATCCATAAGATTCAAGACAAAAGTTTAATATTGACATAAAAATAATAATACTTCAAGCATACTAACAAAGTAATCATGTCTTCTCAAAATAACATGGCCCAAGAAAGCTATCCCTACAAAATCATATAGTCTGGCTATGCTCTATGTTCATCACACAAAATATTTAAATCATGCACAACCCCGATGACAAGCCAAGCAATTGTTTCATACTTTGATGTTCTCAAACTTTTTCAATCTTCACGCAATATATGAGCGTGAGCCATGGATATAGCACTATATGTGGAATAGAATGGTGGTTGTGGAGAAGACAAAAAGGAGAAGATAGTCTCACATCAACTAGGCATATCAACGGGCTATGGAGATGCCCATCAATAGATATCAACGTGAGTGAGTAGGGATTGCCATGCTACGGATGCAATAGAGCTATAAGTGTATGAAAGCTCAACAAAAGAACTAAGTGGGTGTGCATCCAACTTGCTTGCTCATGAAGACCAAGGGCAATTTTGAGGAAGCCCATCATTGGAATATACAAGCCAATTTCTATAATGAAAAATTCCCACTAGCATATGAAAGTGACAACATAGGAGACTCTCTATCATGAAGATCATGGTGCTACTTTGAAGCACAAGTGTGGTAAAAGGATAGTAGCATTGCCCCTTCTCTCTTTTTCTCTCATTTTTTTGTTTTTTTATTATATTTTTTTATTTGGGCCTTTTCTCTTTTTTATGGCATCTTTTTTTCTTCTTTTTTTTCTTTTTCGTCCGGAGTCTCATCCCGACTTGTGGGGGAATCATAGTCTCCATCATCCTTTCCTCACTGGGACAATGCTCTAATAATGATGATCATCACACTTCTTTTTTACTTACAACTCAAGAATTACAACTCAATACTTAGAACAAAATATGACTCTATGTGAATGCCTCCGGCGGTGTACCGGGATATGCAATGAATCAAGAGTGACATGTATGAAAAAATTATAAACGGTGGCTTTGCCACAAATACGATGTCAACTACATGATCATGCAAAGTAATATGACAATGATGGAGCATGTCATAATAAACGGAACGGTGGAAAGTTGCATGGCAATATATCTCGGAATGGCTATGGAAATGCCATAATAGGTAGGCATTGTTGGGGATCGTAGCAGAAATTCAAAAAAATTATACGCATCACCAAGATCAATCTATGGAGTAATCTAGCAACGAGGGGAAGGAGAGTGCATCTACATACCCTTGTAGATCGCTAAGCGGAAGCGTTCAAGTGAACGGGGTTAATGGAGTCGTACTCGTCGTGATCCAAATCACCGATGATCCTAGTGCCGAACGAACGGCACCTCCGCGTTCAACACACGTACAGCCCGGTTACATCTCCTACGCCTTGATCCAGCAAGGGGAGAAGGAGAGGTTGGGGAAGACTCCATCCAGCAGCAGCACGATGGCGTGCTGGTGGTGGAGGAGCGCGGGACTCCAGCAGGGCTTCGCCAAGCGCTACGGGAGACGAGGAGGAAGAGGGGTAGGGCTGCGCCAACAAGAGAAGGACCTCAGGTCTTGGGATGCCCCTTTGCCTCCACTATATATAGGGGGAGAGGGAGGGCTGCGCCCCCACCTAGGGTTTCCACCCTAGGGGTGGCGGCAGCCCCAATCCCCATCTGGGGTGGCGGCCAAGTGGGGGGGGGAGAGGGAGGCGCACCAGGCATGGGCCTTAGGGCCCATTTGCCCTTAGGGTTTGCCCCCTCTTCTCTCCAGGTGCATGGGCCTTGGTGGGGAGGTGCCCCAGCCCACCTAGGGGTTGGTCCCTTCCCACTATTGGCCCATGTATGCCTCCGGGGTTGGTGGCCCCACCTGGTGGACCCCCGGACCCCTCCGGTGGTCCCGGTACACTACCGCTGATGCCCGGAACACTTCCGATGGCCAAAACCAACTTCCCATATATCAATCTTTACCTCCGGACCATTCTGGAACTCCTCGTGACGTCCGGGATCTCATCCGGGACTCAAAACAACATTCGGTAACCGCGTACATACTTTACCTATAACCCTAGTGTCAACGAACGTTAAGTGTGTAGACCCTACGGGCTCGGGAGTCATGCAGACATGGCCGAGACAACTCTCCAGTCAATAACCAACAGCAGGATCTGGATACCCATGTTGGCTCCCACATGTTCCATGATGATCTCATCGGATGAACCACTATGTCGAGGATTCAATCAATCCCGTATTCAATTCCCTTTGTCCAGCGGTATTGTACTTGCCCGAGATTCGATCGTCGGTATCCCGATACCTTGTTCAATCTCGTTACCGGCAAGTCTCTTTACTCGTTCCATAACACATCATCCCATGATCAACTCCTTGGTCACATTGTGCACATTATGATGATGTCCTACCGAGTGGGCCCAGAGATACCTCTCCATTTACACGGAGTGACAAATCCCAGTCTCGATTCGTGCCAACACAACAGACACTTTCGGAGATACCTGTAGTGTACCTTTATAGCCACCCAGTTACGTTGTGACGTTTGGCACACCCAAAGCACTCCTACAGTATCCGGGAGTTGCACAATCTCATGGTCTAAGGAAATGATACTTGACATTAGAAAAGCTTTAGCAAATGAACTACACGATCTTGTGCTAGGCTTAGGATTGGGTCTTGTCTATCACATCATTCTCCTAATGATGTGATCCCATTATAAACGACATCCAATGTCCATGGTCAGGAAACCGTAACCATCTATTGATCAACGAGCTAGTCAACTAGAGGCTTACTAGGGACATGGTGTTGTCTATGTATCCACACATGTATCTGAGTTTCCTATCAATACAATTCTAGCATAGATAATAAATGATTATCATGAACAAGGAAATATAATAATAACCAATTTATTATTTCCTCTAGGGCATATTTCCAACAGGTATGGTGGCTGTTTTGAGGAAGGTATATGGTGGGTGTATGATACCGGCGAAAAGTGTGCGGTAATAGAGAGGCTAGCAAATGTGGAAGGCTGAGAGTGCGTATAATCCATGGACTCAACATTAGTCATAAAGAACTCACATAATTATTGCAAAAATCTATTAGTCATCGAAACTAAGTACTACGTGCATGCTCCTAGGGGGGTAGATTGGTAGGAAAAGAACATCGCTCGTCCCCGACTGCCACTTATAAGGAAGACAATCAATAAATAAATCATGCTCCGACTTCATCACATAACGGTTCACCATACGTGCATGCTATGGGAATCACAAACTTTAACACAAGTATCTCCCAAATTCACAACTACTCAACTAGCATGACTCTAATATCACCATCTTCATATCTCAAAACAATCATCAAGTATCAAACTTCTCATGGTATTCAATGCACTCTATATGAAAGTTTTTATTATACCTAAAAGAAAATTACCATGCTGTTCTAAAAGACTCTCAAAATAATATAAGTGAAGCACGAGAGTTCATCTATTTCTTCAAAATAAAACCACCGCCATGCTCTAAAAGGATATAAGTGAAGCACTAGAGCAAATGACAAACTACTCCGAAAGATATAAGTGAAGATCAATGAGTAGCCGAATAATTATGCAACTATATGAAGACACTCTATCATTTAATAATTTCAGATCTTGGTAATTTATTCAAACAGCAAGCAAAACAAAATAAAATAAAATGACGCTCCAAACAAAACACATATCATGTGGCGAATAAAAATATAGCTCCAAGTAAAGTTACCGATGAACGAAGACGAAAGAGGGGATGCCATCCGGGGCATCCCCAAGCTTAGGCTCTTGGTTGTCCTTGAATATTACCTTGGGGTGCCTTGGGCATCCCCAAGCTTAGGCTCTTACCACTCCTTATTCCATAGTCCATCGAATCTTTATCCAAAACTTGAGAACTTCACAACACAAAACTTAACAGAAAACTCGTAAGCTCCGTTAGTATAAGAAAATAAATCACCACTTAGGTACTGTAGTGAACTCATTCTAAACTCATATTGGTGTAATATCTACTGTGTTCCAACTTCTCTATGGTTCATACCCTCCGATACTACTCATAGATTCATCAAAATAAGCAAACAACACAATGAAAACAGAATCTGTCAAAAACAGAAAAGTCTGTAGTAATCTGTATCGAACATATACGTCTGGAACCCCAAAAATTCTAAAATAAATTTCTGGACATGAGGAATTTATCTATTAATCATCTGCAAAAATAATTAACTAAATATCACTCTCCAATAAAAAATGGCAGCAAATCTCGTGAGTGCTAAAGTTTCTATTTTTTACAGCATGATCGCAAAGACTTTCCCCAAGTCTTCCCAATGGTTCTACTTGGCACAAACACTAATTAAAAGCATAAAAACTCAATCATCACAGAGGATAGATGAATTATTTATTACTAAACAGGAGCAAAAAGCAAGGAACAAAAATAAAATTGGGTTGCCTCCCAACAAGCGCTAACGTTTAACGCCCCTAGCTAGGCATGAAGAATATGACTAGCACATTTAAGCCTAACCCACTTCCTATGCATAGGGATTTTGTGAGCAAACAACTTATGGGAACAATAATCAACTAGCATAGTAAAGCAAAACAAGCATAACTTCAAAACTTTAAGCACATAGAGAGGAAACTTGATATTATTGCAATTCCTACAAGCATATATTCCTCTCTCATAATAATTTTCAGTGGCATCATGAATGACTTCAACAATATAACTATCACATAAAGCATTCCTTTCATGATCTATAAGCATAGAATTTTTATTAGTCTCCACATAAGCAAATTTCTTCTCAAGAATAGTAGTCGAAGCAAACTCAACAAAATAACTATCATGTGAGGCAAAATCCAATCGAAAATTAAAATCAAGATGACAAGTTTCATGATTATCATTGTTCTTTATAGCATACATATCATCACAATAATCATCATAGATAGCAAATTTGTTCTCATAATCAATTGGAACCTCTTCCGATATACTGGATCCATCACTAAATAAAGTCATGACCTCTCCAAATCTACTTTCATTAATATAATCATCATAAATAGGAGGCATGCTTTCATCATAATAAATTTGCTCATCAAAACTTGGGGGACAAAAAATATCATCTTCATCAAACATAGCTTCCCCAAGCTTGTGGCTTTGCATATCATTAGCATCATGGATATTCAAGGAATTCATACTAACAACCATGCAATCATGCTCATCATATAAAGATTTAGTGCCAAACATTTTAATGCATTCTTCTTCTAGCATTTTGGCACAATTATCGGAATCCTTATTTTCATGAAAGATACTAAAAAGATGAAGCATATGAGGTACCATCAATTCCATTTTTTTGTAATTTTCTTTTATAAACTAAACTAATGATAAAACAAGAAACTAAAAGATTCGACTGCAAGATCTAAAGATATACCTTCAAGTGCTTACCTCCCCGGCAACGGCGCCAGAAAAGAGCTTGATGTCTACTACACAACCTTCTTCTTGTAGACGTTGTTGGGCCTCCAAGTGCAGAGGTTTGTAGGACAGTAGCAAATTTCCCTCAAGTGGATGACCTAAGGTTTATCAATCTGTGGGAGGCGTAGGATGAAGATGGTCTCTCTCAAGCAACCCTGAAACCAAATAACAAAGAGTCTCTTGTGTCCCCAACACACCCAATACAATGGTAAATTGTATAGGTGCACTAGTTCGGGGAAGAGATGGTGATACAAGTGCAATATGGATAGTAGATAATGGGTTTTGTAATCTGAAAATATAAAAACAGCAAGGTAGCAAGTGGTAAAAGTGAGCACAAATGATATTGCAATGCTAGGAAACAAGGCCTAGGGTTCATACTTTCACTAGTGCAAGTTCTCTCAACAATAATAACATAATTGGATCATATAACTATCCCTCAACATGCAACAAAGAGTCACTACAAAGTCACTAATAGCGGAGAACAAACGAAGAGATTATTGTAGGGTACGAAACCACCTCAAAGTTATTCTTTCTGATCGATCTATTCAAGAGTCCGTAGTAAAATAACATGAAACTATTCTTTCCGTTCAATCTATCATAGAGTTCGTACTAGAATGAAACCTTAAGACACAAATCAACTAAAACCCTAATGTCACCTAGATACTCCAATGTCACCTCAAGTATCCATGGATATGATTATACGATATGCATCACACAATCTCAGATTCATCTATTCAACCAATACAAAGAACTTCAAACAGTGCCCCAAAGTTTCTACCGGAGAATCAAGACGAAAACGTGTGCCAACCCCTATGCATAAGTTCACGAGGTCACGGAACTCGCAAGTTGATCACCAAAACATACATCAAGTGGATCACGTGATATCCCATTGTCACCACAGATAAGCACATGCAAGACATACATCAAGTGTTCTCAAATCCTTAATGACTCAATCCGATAAGATAACTTCAAAGGGAAAACTCAATTCATAACAAGAGAGTAGAGGGGGAGAAACATCATAAGATCCAACTATAATAGCAAAGCTCGCGATACATCAAGACCATGCCACCTCAAGAACACGAGAGAGAGAGAGAGAGAGAGAGAGAGAGAGATCAAACACATAGCTACTGGTACATACCCTCAGCCCCAAGGGAGAACTACTCCCTCCTCGTCATGGAGAGCACCGGGATGATGAAGGTGGCCACCGGAGAGGGATTCCCCCCTCCGGCAGGGTGCAGGAACGGGTCTAAATTGGTTTTCGGTGGCTACGGAGGCTTCTGGCGGCGGAACTCCCGAGCTATTCTGCTCCCCGATGTTTTTAGGGTATGTGGACATATATAGGCAAAAAAAAGTCGGTCAGGGGAGCCACGAGGGGCCCACAAGGGTGGGGGGCGTGCCTAGGGGGCAGGCGCGCCTCCCTGCCTCGTGGCCACCTCGAAGCTTCCCTGGCGTCTACTCCAAGTCTCCTGGATTGCTTCTATTCCAAAAATAACTCTCCCGATGGTTTCATTCCGTTTGGACTCCGTTTGATATTCCTTTTCTTCGAAACACTGAAATAGGCAAGAAAACAGGAATTTGGGCTGGGCCTCCGGTTAATAGGTTAGTCCCAAAAATAATATAAAAGTGTATAATAAAGCCCATTAACATCCAAAACAGATAATATAATAGCATGGAACAATCAAAAATTATAGATACGTTGGAGACGTATCATGCACCAACTTGTGCTCTAGGTATAGGCTACATGTCTATCCTTAATTACAGCATGCAACGACCTTCATTTAATCTTCTTCTCTCAATGGTCCCATGCACACATAAGTCTGCTACTTTTGGGCGTTAATTATGCCCTGGTCAATGTGTAAATCTCTAAATGTACCGTCTTTCACGGATGTAGGGAGTAGGTTGAGCACTTGAGCGTGAGCGTGTGTGTTGCATCGTGTGCTATGTGCCACATGGGTGCGTGAGTGTTGCATGCGTCCATGTGTACGTGTGAGTGTTGCATGTTGCATGCATGCATGGGGTTTACTCCCTCCCATTGACATGTTCATATTTCAAGCTTCCTCTGTTCCCTCCATATGGTGATACACCCTCTGTTCCCAAATATGGAGTAAAATCCTCCCTCTGTTCCCAAATACGGAGTAAAATCCTCCCTCTATTCCTAAATACGGAGTATTTGCCTTTCTAGAGATTTCAACAAGTGACTACCTACGGAGCAAAATGAGTGAAGTGAGCGTAGAGGCATAGGGATAATGTAGAAAGGAAGTCTTTGCGACCCATTATTCCCCATCTCGGTCAGAGAGAACTATTCAACTAGTCTTCGCAGTGAAGTGACAATACACGCTACAGCAGATGGGACACTTCATTAATAAGCTGAACTAGCGTGTTGGTGTTACTAAATTAGCCTTACCCAGTACTGCCATCATGTTTGCCTGTAGAGCACGCTTCTGTCCTCCATTAACTGACATATGGGCCCTCTTGTGGTAGACACATATGTCATTAGTGTAACTATTTACACTCCAAAGGACGATATATCCTGGTAGTAGTAGAATTGAGATTTAATGCACTTTCTTCCCCGTCTTCCACTCTTCTTCCTCCTCTCTTCTTCTTCCTCCTCTCTTCCCAATCATCGGCCACACACCATTTCCCCCCGCTCTCTGGTCACCCGCCCGCGCTATCTTCCTTGGTAGCTCGCGCGTACCATATCCCCCCGCTCGAGGAGAAGCTTCTTCGCTCGCCCGCCCGAATCCACTTTCCCGCTGGCTCGCAGGCACTGAACCCCAATGGCAGAACCAACTGACACGCAGAGTCACGATTGGAATTCCCTCCCTGATGTTCTCTTGGAGCAGATCTGTAATCGTATGGACCTACTCAGCACCGTCTGTCTGGCCGCATGCTCGGTGTCTTTGTACTGTCTACTCGTCTGCAACCGGCCGGCTCTTTTCAAGACACCCTGCTTGCCGATGCCCGATCCTCGCAGGTGGCCCAAACACCGACTTGACGATCCTACGGAGGTTGCCGTGGTGCCCCTCGACATGCTACCAGTACCCGTCAGAGATGGAAATGGGTCGGGTTTGGATCGGGTTGAACAATCTCAAATCCATATCCATGTCCATGAAGACAGTCTTTCCCCGTCCATGAAAAAATCCATGGGTGAAAAATTGTGTCCATGTCCAAATCCGATGGATATCCATACCCATTGGATATCCATTGGGTCCTCTCGAGACATATAAATAAGACATAACACAATATTAACATAAACTCTTCCATTCTTCACCCCGTGGTAGGCTAGGCTTCACTTATGGTAAATCAATATCCACTAACAACCTAAGGTCATTCAGTATTTTTCTAATAGATGAGAATGACGAGTCATTTAAGAAGGAGGTAAAAATAAGGGAAGGGGTGTTGGAGTATGTTACAGAGGGGATTGAATGTCAACTAAAAAAGTTACAATGGGGATTGTGTAATTTCTTATGCATGTTTTAGATAAAAAAGTGTAAAATTGTTGTGGGACATATGACCGTGGGGCAGGGATAGCAGATTTCCCCCCATTAAGTCATACTATCGAGTCGGGTTTGGGTATATCCATGGGTACAAGATTATATACATGCCCTATCCACGAACAATCGGGTCGGGTTTGGGCGCCGCCCATGGACACAAAAGCATATCCAAACCCTATCCATTCGGGTCGGATATCCATGGATATCCATGTCCATGGATAAAATTGCCATCCATAGTACCCGTCCAACTGTCGTTCATTTGCGGCCACTACTGGGCGGGCATGAAGGCCAACTGGATCGTCCTCATCCACCAATCCGGTAGTCCGTGGCGTCTCATGGATATCTACACCCAGCAAGAGATCACCCTTCCATCTTTGGATACCGCCGCCATCGAGCCTCGCGGCCCGCCGGACACTCTTGCCTACTACGCACGAGATGCGTTGAGCTTTTGGCTCGACCTTTGTTTGCTGAAGGTTGTAATCCACGAAGTGCACACACCATTAGAAGACTACATGGATTACAAGCTCATTGTCGTGTTCAACATGGGATTAGTCTATCTGGAATCTGGTCGCCATACATGGTTATGGCTCATCATCGATCCTCTTTACCCAACACTTACGTCTGATGCTATAGTGCACGATGGCATCGTTTGTGCAGTCGACGCACAGATTGGATGCCTATACTGGTGGAATCTATCTCGTGTAATTGTTCTATATCATCTCATCTTTACCTTAAGAATACGACTGCCTGTTCATTGTTACAAATTTAGAATATATAGTATGTCTATAACCACATCATTGCTATATGTTCCTCTCATTTCCTAGATTTTTATGACCACACATGTTATTGTTAGAGTTGATATGAGAACAATTGGTATCTAATGATTGTTAGAATAGATATTATGAGTATAACCTCATGATTGCTATATGTTACTCTCATTTCCAGGATTTTTATAACAACGCATGCTATAAAATAGAGTTGATATGATAACTGTAGTAAGTGCTATGGTAGAATATGAGTAGGCCCTGCCATATTTGTTTTCCTCTCATTGTTACATGATATTTGAACCATGATATATTGCTAGAATATGAAAGCCATTGGCTTATTTGTTTTTAACTTGGGTATGATTATGACCACGGCATTGCAATTCTCTGTCTATGATATGTGTCACTCTTATAATAATCTTAATTTCACACATACTCTGAACAAGATTATTTATTTTTGTCCTTTTGGTATTCAATTTGAATTGTTGCAGCAGACACAAATGCGCTGGCCTTCATGATTCCAGGACCTGGAATCATACCAGCCTATGGGTGGTGGTTCATCGCTCGTTCAGCTGACGGTGGTCATTTGATGCTCATTTGCACGTACCAAAATGACCAAATCATTTCATCAAACCACATGTAGTACAATGCCTGGGGCGTTCATGACATTGATGGCTATGGCTGCTTCGTGTTCGAGAAAGATCCCAGCTTTGTTGGGCCAGGCGTATTCAACTAGAGGCGGGTTTACAGCCTTGGCAACCATTCCATGTTCCTCGGGCTCAATTATCCGATCATCCAACCAATCATCGATCATATCACCGGCGATGATTACCGTGCTATGCAACTTCCATTCTCCAGGGGGGACTGTGTTTACACATCATACCATGGGTTTCATGAATTACCATATCCAGAGATTCATCGACACAGCTTGTTGCTAGATAATCTTCAGTGTGTGAAAGGCATCAAGCTTCCATGCGATGGATGGCTTTTGCAAACCCGACATGCGGCAATGTGATTCATGCCAACAACAAATATGCACAACTTGATTCGTACTGATATGTAGACTGAGCCATGTATTCTGCTGCTGTAGCATGACCCTCTTTTGTTGGATATTATGTATTGTTGTTAGTTTGAAGCACTCCTCTGGTTTGAAGAATAGATACCTTTCTGGGATCAAGTGCATCCTAAATCACCTACGCAGGATGTACTAATAATGATGATGGACATGCTGTGCAGTATGTATATATTACTAGTAACAGAATATTATTCTATTACCTTTTTTGAACTGACGGTTTCAGGTGGTTGTACTGATGTTTTCGAAGCGGTTGAACTGATGCTTTCAGTTGCGTTTAACACATCGTCTTCTTTAGTTCAAAAACTTATTGTAATTTTTTTGTCGAAACATGGCGTGTAATATATCGTTGGAAAGCTCTTGACAACCATATTTCAAGTATATTGAACGTTTTTGCAAAATCATTATGGTTTAAGAGCAGTTTTGAAAAAACCATTTTTTTCAAAACCGAAAATGTGAATCGTATTTTGGACTCAATTTTCAAACGGTTTGTCGGAATTGAGCAAATAAGATGGCGTTGGAAAGCTAGTGAAAATACGCATCTTCCATATATGTATTGTTTTTTCTAATTCTATTTGATTTACAAGTAATTTGAAAAACGGTGAAATTCTGGGCCAAACGTATTTTCGCAATTTTTTGCAAACGGTTTGTCGGGTTGACGCAAATGATATGGTGTTGGAATGGAAAGCTATGTAAAATGCGCAGCTTTTTTGTATATAAATGTTTTTCTAATTCCTTACGATTTAAAAACGAATTCGAAAACGGTCAAATTTGATTTTGAATGTGATTTTTTTAAAAGTTTGTTGAAATGAGGCAAATAATATACTGTTAGAAAGATATCAAAAATACGAAACTTAATCATGTTGAACGTTTTCTCAAATTCGCAACTTTTGAAGAGTAATTTGGATTACGGTGAGACACATCGTGTTGTTTTTCCGTCAGAAAAAACAGAGTACTTGTACTGATCTACGTGTGCGTTTGTACTGATGTATTCTTTAGAGAGTAATTTTGGAAGGTTCTGAAAAAAGTGTACTTGAACTGATGTCCATATGGTTTTATACTAAGCGTGTTTTAACATACTAGACTTTACTCTGTTTTTTCAATATGATTTTTCGGTATGATTTTCCTCGTAGCTTTTCAATAATTTACGGTATTTGCGTCTCCGAACTTGCATGGTTTATATCGTTGAACTGAATAATATTTTTAACAAAAAGAAAATGTTGTGTGTTTCATTTTTTTTTTGAACTCAACTTTGTTTTGCGATGATGTTCTGGACTTCTCTTATTTTACCACTTGAACTTGACTTTTTTGAATTTTCGTGTTTTTTAGCATTTTTCCAAAGCCTATGTAGGACCTCATGTTTAACTTTTTTTGTACCTGTATGCCAGTAATAATAGAACAATTTCTGACACAATTGTTTGTCCATTTGTGGACATCAGCCAAAATAGGCAGGAGAGAGCACTATCGAACTAATCATTTTTTTTACCCAACTATGTATGTGTTCTTTTTCAAGAACTGATCCTGTAATACATACTGAATGGCCACACATGTATGATATAATGAACTATAGGGCCTTAAAAGTGTGATGAGAGTACATTTTATAAAGCTCCACAAGATCACATGAAGCCTCTGCCAAATGAAATATACAAAATACTGACAAAAATTCACACTTTTGCACAAAGGGCATACTTTTGAACATGCTCGATGACACCCACTGAACTTGCGCAATTGACTGGTGGGAGCAAGCAACAACTTTGAAGTATGCAAAGGCATCTTGTTTCTCCAGAAAAAAGCAGGGGCACATCTCCATATCAATAAATAGTTGCTGATCCATCAGTGAGCATGCATCACAAAGAAAATGTTGAAAGAAAAACCAGGTGGACCGGGTGGACCAGCTACAACTCCTCCTCTGGACTGATTGCTACGGCGAGGTGGAGCTGATGGAGGCGGAGATCACAAGCGGCACTGGGATTTGGCCACTACAGGGAATCCCAGCGACTACCAAGCCATCCTTGATGTACTAATTATGGTGATGTATTTTGTACTGCCAAAACACCTGCAAGATGAACTGAAGGGGAGCGTCGTCACCTGCAAGCTGAACTGAAAATGCCGGCTAAGGGGACCTGAAGAATCACCAAATGTTGAACTGAATATACACAAGTGAAGGAGCATGAACGTACACGGTAGCTCTATGTGTACACAACAATAACTGAGCATATATGTCTAAGATGAAGGGTAACACACCTCAAGATAGCAATGGACTTCCAATATTCATCTTTTTGAGCTGCTGCCTTTTATTTTATTTTTTGCATCCTGCAAAAAGAAAATGGACCAAAATTTCAAAGATGAACTGAAAAAGACTAACATAATTCAGTAGAGATGGATGTGAAAAATGATGAGCATCCCAAATAGTATAATCATTGAGGCTGTGGTAATTACATCGTCCTTTACATACTGATGTTCTACTAGTAGTCTACTAAGTTGTACTTACGTGCATCCACTTTTGGAATTCAGAGTAAGAAGTATTAGCTGAAACAAAACAGTACTCATTTCAAGTAGGGAGTCATGTTCTTGCGCCTACATATTACAATCTTGATTTCTTACTTTAGATTCTAGTATCAGAATCCAATGATGAACAAGGCTTTATATACTACAGTGCATTTCATACTTCTTTGAAGTTTTATTCAGAATTTCCTAGGTCAAGGCTCTGGGCAAATCTATAGTTTCGGACTGAGCTTTTTTATATATAAAGGTATGAAAGGCATAGTATGAAGACAAGAAGAATGGGGAGAGACCTGCATGTGACATACATAACAAAATGTTCAGAACTAGTATCGCAGCATAATAATATGTGAGTACAAGTGTGCAGCACAACAACGCAATTGTACAAGTGATACCAGGGCACAAGTTATCTGCATTCCTTTGATTACACTACTCTGGCTAGAATTTAGTAACTAACACTAGACTCCTATCAAGATAACCTGGTTCAGTCCAGCTCCAAAACAATTCACTTTATTAAGATTAGAAGGAATAGGAAACTCAAGCGTATTCTCAGTTCAGAGAAGTGCAAGCATTTTGAATACCAAACAACAAAAAATTAGCTCTCATAAGCATTTCAACAAGCACCTATAGAGCATCAATTATTTTCATATAAATAGAATGAGATTGAATGGAGCAGCGGCAAGGCATGAGCATAAAGAAGTAGCAGCAACATCTCAATATCCTACTCTTTTTTCCTACATTGATGTTTTTGCATGGTCGTCCTACGTTCCTTATGTACTTGAACTGATTAAAGTTTGAAGATTTGACCTTTTGTTTTCTTAAGTATCGACTATGCAAAACATATAAATCCATTTTTCTTAAGTATAGACAAAGCCATAGGAAGAGAGTAAGGGCAGGAGTCAGGGGAGCCAAAGGAAGATCTATAGAAAAATCAAAAGAGTTCCTATGGCTAGTAGCCATGCAGGATTTAAGTGAACTCTCAGTAAAAGTATTTTTCATACTCCACGTGTAGTAATACCTGGACTTACTGTCACACGTGTTCTTTATAGTAAATCGAGGCAAATGAGACGGTAATCATTCTCTTCATTTTCTTTTTCTCTATCCTGCATCAGTTCAAAAATACAATACAGGTTTCAGTTCAAAAGAGAATCTCGTCCATGCCTTGATTGACTAGCAGTAATTAAATAATCAAAAATAAGTTTTTGCTAACCATTTTGTGTACTATCAATCAGTCCAAATAATCTAGCATTTAGTAACAACTATTAATCAGTTCAACAAATGAGGTTGTTAATGAGCCCATTAACTATAAAAATGAAGTCAGCTAATAACTTACCGGTCGAATCAAATTTCGGTGTTTTGAAGCAGCAGCAATAGTCGGACTGAGGGCGACATCCTTGGGGAATATATAGTTGAACTTGCATGATGTGGAATAAGAGCATGACTTCTGTACTTACTAGACGAGCATGACTTCTATACTTGCTAGACAATACTACGCGAACAAGTATAATGCTATGTGAACTTTTCTGGTGGGTGACCTTTTAGTTTTTATTATCAGTACTTGTTGAAAATAAATATCTAAGCCACCAGACTTGGGTGTGGGAACCAAAATTCAGAAGAGCAGCATCTCAACGGGGATTACACTAGCTTTGACATTCTGACAATAGTGAGGGCTCAAATGCCAAGTAATGTACAGTAACTGAAAAGGCATCATTTTTCTGACATTCGGTTGTGAAACTATGTGGACCTAAGTAATTATTGGCAGTCAAGAAATGTACAAGTTGCATATATTCCTGCCTAGTAAATTACACGTCAAAAGAATTTTCTTGAGAATAATCTGGTCAGGATCCAAACTTTTTCAGTGAACATGCAGCACAAATTGCAGGTTGCTCCCATCTCTGTTTTCCAAAACAATTAGAGGGACGCGTGAAAAAGGAAACCTGTAACCAATAATTTTCATTTCCGTAAGCAAAAACAATCAGGCAAAGACACCGACTTTCAACAAGAAATGTGTAATAGGTGTTTTTTTAAAACACATGCACACCAAAATTAGTGCAGTTTTAACATGTACACTAAAACATGCAGGTGTTTTAGTGCTTCCACGGGAGGATTGCATTAACCAAAAAAAATATTTTTTGCCATGGACACAAAGAACAATTCTGAACAAATAAAAAATGTTTTTTTTGAGTAATAATGATGTAGTCTCATTCAACATTCTAGTGAGCAAACTGCAAACACTTGTATTCTGTAGTGCAGGTGACCCCTGGCCCCGAGGCTTCATTCACCTAACATAGAATAACGCATCCAATTCAAGATTAACTATCAATGCAGGCCTTAATAAGCAAGAGCAATAGTACAACATTAGCATAAATAGTAGGTAACAGTAATAGTACCGGGTTAACTATCGATGCAAGCTTCTGACAAAGCAGCTTAATAGGCACTGCGTTTTTGGATGGGCGATGACGCCGACGCATCTCAAGTAGCCAGAGGCATGCGTTTGTGAATGGAAGAGGCCTCTGAACTTTTTTGCTTTCTCAACTCTTAACTTTCTGTATTCTTGTACTTCACCCACCCCTATAAATTTATATACTTTTTAGTGGCTTTTGTTGGTGAGCCCTCATGTTTCCCTGATCTGAACGTTCACAAGGTTTCTTCTGAGTATAAAAAAAAGAAATAAAGTGTTCTATTCACAATTAAGCCTATAAGCACTGCAAGACAATCAAGGTTGAGAGAATAAAGTGAGCACCATGGCTCCATAGAAGTAACAAGTTGTATTGTGTGTGAGAGATTGTTGTTTTGTACAGAACTAATGTTGTTTTGCAAGGTGGACTTAAGACACCTTTTTTTTACATGAGAACTGATGTTGTTTATCAGATACTACCTCTGTAACTAAATGCAAGACATTTTTGCAGTACTTCCCTAAATCCTATAAGTGCAGACCAAATATAGTTACAGAAATACCACACTAGGAGGTATCAATCAATCTAATCTATAGCTCATTTTTGCTAATATGTGTGTGTGATCCGTAGCCCATCGCCTATGTGTGATTTGTTCCAATTAATCCATGCATTTTTTATCATCTGCTGCCTGCAGCTAAGGCTAGACCCGTTGAAGAGGTGGGGAGTTTCAAGTTAATGATTTGCTTTTAGAAACTTCAGACAAGAGCGGAGTAAAGGCTGGAAGGTAAAACTACTGTTGGCATGTGTACCTTTTCTATAGCATCTCAACTCCTTTGCTTCAACTTTGGGCACTTTGATATGGTCAGCCTCTTTGATTTTGCAAGTGCCGGTAGTTCACGAATTGAAACTAGTTATGGAAAATGGTCAAGTGACAAATACCTCTAGTAATGGACGATTACTGAGCCAAATGCCCATTTCTTGTCTATAGAAAATACTGGTTTTTTACTTTCCTTAGTGGTACAACTACCTTCAGATTAAAAGGATCTAGATAACGCTCATCCACTAAACTGCACATATTTGACATCATTTTCACGCCTGATAATACATCCATCTCAAAGTATCAGCTATCAGCTCACAAAGTATCAAATACCACAAGAACTTGAAAAAGAATTTTCACTTCACAAAACTATCAGCTATGAGTTCACCGAGTCGAGATGGACAACTCTTCAAGGTCTCAACTATCAGTTCACACAAACTACAAAGCATGGAGTTCATCGAGTCTTAACTATCAGTTCATACAAACTACAAAGCATGGAATTCATAGTCTCAACTATCAGTACACACAAACTACAAACAACGGATTTCCTCGAGTCTAAACTATCAGTCACACAAACTACAAAGGATGAGGAGAGAGAGAGAGCATGAGAGAGAGAGAATCTTACCCATCAGTTCATAGAAACTAGAGATCAGAACAACAATTATCCATAATCATTTTTTGGATCCATCAGCTAGTGTGTGACCATGTTGTAGCTACGAGAGAGGGAGCAAGAACACCACATAGTGAGAGAGTTGATGCATGATCCACAGTTCAGGAGAGGGAAACAGACCAGGACAAGTAGGTAGATGAGAGATAGGATGGGAGGGAGAAAGCTGAGCCAGGCCCAGGGGTAGAGCACGGGGTGACCTTATACGTAGCACTTTGAGCGACCGGCCATGGAGCGACCAGTTGAACTGCCGATGTGACCACGACGAGGCCGACGTGCATCCTGGTGGAGGTCGCTGGATCTGGATTGGGTTTGTGGGAGGAGGCATGGTGGAGGGGCGACGACCGGTGATGGAAGTGAGGTGGCCGGGCACGGGGCGCTCGGCGGAGCCTGCCGGCTGGGATCCCATGGTGGCGGCGAGGAGCCACAGTGGGAGGCGGGGGATCCTAACTGGGACGGTTGGGCCGGCAGCGGCGCGCAACCTTGTATGCGGCAGTCGGGCGCCCGGGTCACGCAGCGTACATTAGCGGGGAAAGGAGTCTGGGGGCGCGTCGCTGGGGAGGGAGCCGGGCGGCGGTGCGTCACTGGGGAGGGAGTCGGGCGGGGGCACGGTGGGTCGTCAGATGTGGAAGGCGAGGGGTGCAGCGCGGCGCCGAAGGTTGGAGGCGGGGAGCGGGCGGACGGCCGGCCGACGGCAGCGCGTGGGTCAGAGGAGCGACCCGTCACGGCGGCGCGGGCTCCCTCGCTCCGGCTGCCGCCGTCGCTCGCTCGCCCGCGACGGCTGCCTCAGGCGGTAGGAGGCGGGGTTAGGTTGGGGGCGGGTCGGGAGTTTCTACTGTGGTGTGCACGTCGCGCCCTTATAGGGACTGAGGGTAACAGAATATTATTCTGTTACTAGTAACTCCAGCTCTATATATATATCACTTAGGCTTCAAGTGCGTACTTGTTAGTTAAACCTACGGTTAAAATGTGACACTAAATACGACTAGTAAGTAGTACAGTAGCAGTACTAGTATACGTCGGTCAAATTATTCATCATGTCCACACATTGAATTGACGTGACAACACACTGCACGTCAGGTGACACAAGAATCTCGGTGGTGTGTTTGGGTATTCTGGACTTCAGATTTGGAGTACCACTTATCTATCGAAATCTTTCATCATTCACTTAAAACAGATGATTGATCATACATTGAGTACCATATAACTGGAAATAACACATGCAAGTTGAAGAAGGATTGGCCGGTGCTGTCGGCTGGCGTCAAGTTCGATCCCACGGATCAGGACCTGATCAACCTCTCATCGATTTGTTCATACCAATCATCGACGGCGAGCACGGCATATGCTAAACCCATCCTGAGAAACTTCCAGGTAAGACACCGATCGGCCTTCTACTTGCACAAACATATTCCTTTCTTTATAGCTCTATTTTTCTTTTTAGATGCAGACCTGGTGAAGCAATTACAATTTAACAGTTAATAAAAAGTGAAACAAGTGACTGCAACATGCCAAAGATGTTATGAAAATGCCAACTACGTACACTAAAACTTGTATTCGACAATACTGCAGGTATCACACTGAGTGGCCTAAGCAAGCATTTCTTCCAGTGCAATTCCAGGGCATTCAAAAGGGGCATGTGGACACGTCGCAAGATATAGTCGGAGTGCGGCATGCACGCGATGTGGCACAACACCGGCAATACCTTGCTGGTGCTGGTCAATGACCGGCAGACGAGCAGCAAAAAGGTTCTGGTGCTGCACACCAACAAGAACTTCGACCAGTAGAGGACCAACTGGGTGATGCACCAGTACCACCTCAGGGACCTGGAGCAAGAGAGGGAGCGGGAGCTGGTCCTCTGCAAGATTTTATAACAGACGAACACTAGGGCCAGGAGTAAAAAGATTATAAGTTAGTTTGGTATTGGTACTTGTACTACCTTGTCATCCGCAAGTTGGTATTGTTGTTAACGATCTTTTGGTATGAACTTGGCATTTGCTTCCAACCATCATGCCGAGGGCCGACATGGATATAAAGCATAATCATTTGTTTCGAAACGAATTTTCAGGCACCTGATTTTTATTTGATGGGTAGCATAAGCACCTGTCATTCGAATTCCCAGTTCTCCAAATTTTTCAAAACAATTGCATGCTCTTCTTATCACAATGAAAAAACAATATCACTGCTGCATTGTAACGCCCCGTATGTAACTTGTCATATTTGTATTCCAACTCTTGCCATTTCCGGCTCTAAGTTATGAGATTCGTGGTTGGGTTCTTGCCTTTGTTTTGCATTTTGTACTTGTCATGGATTTCATATCATGTCATCATGTGCATCACATTTGCATATGTGTTCGTCTCATGCATCCGAGCATTTTCCCCGTTGTCTGTTTTGCAATCCGGCACTCCTATGTCCTCCGGCGCCCCCTTTTGCCTCTTTTCGTGAGCGGGTGTTAAATGTTCTCGGATTGGACCGAGACTTGCCAAGCGGGCTTGGTACACCACCGGTAGACCGCCTGTCAAGTTTTGTGCCATTTGCAGTTCGTCTGGTACTCCAACGGTTAACCAGGGAACCGTAAAGGCCGCGTGTGTGTTGCAGCTCAACACCCCTCCAAAGTGGCCCAAAACCCATCCATACCCCCTCCATCCTCTCAGTCATTCGATCACACTATCGCGTGGCCGAAAACCGCACCTCATTTGGACTCTCCTAGCTCCCTCTACCTATATATATGTGATCCCCTCTCAAATTCGCGGTCAAAACCCTACCCTAACCTCCCTCTGCGCCGCCGGACATTTCCCGCCGCCGCCCGCAACCAATCGTAGCCCGCCACCTCCCACCGCCGC